>NC_137050.1:43552787-43849445 GCF_032717465.1 Coenobita brevimanus | reverse complement strand
TAATGGACTGGTGGATGAGGGTTATGTGGATGGATGGATGGATGTGTGACTGGAGAAATGCATGGATGTGCATATTCGAAAGAGTGGTGTAGGTGGATGGATGGATGGAAATGGGAGTGATAAGTGGCTGCATCTATTGGTGGATGAGTGGCAGGTGGAAGGTTGGATGGATGTGTGTGTGAGAAGGGAGTATATATACGGTATTGCTACACGGGAGGTATGCACAGCAACAGCTTAATCAGTTGGTGTTGGTTTAATAATATTCAGATTAATCCTGCATCATCCTTGAACATGCTTAGGGTTTCATTTGCTTGGGACTTATCTTGGAAAGATCATATTACATCTCTTGTAAAATCTGCTTCCAAGAGATTAGGTGTGCTAAGCTGACTCCGCTCTATACAGGGGTTTTATTCGCCCCTGTGTGGAGTGACATCTCTCATGTGTGGGGGAGGCTCCTCACATACAGCTCTTCTCAATAGGGTGGAGTCAAAGGCTTTTTGTCTCATTAACTCTCCTCCTTCTTACTGACTCTCTTCGTCCTCTGTCTCTTCGCCGCACTGTTGCATCTTTATCTCTTTTCTATCGCTTCTTTAATGGTCACTGCTTCTCTGAACTGTCTGCTTGCATTCCTCCACCTCTACGACGGATGCGTAGCACACGTCTGGCAGTAAACTCTCTTCCCGTTTCTGTCCAACTCTCTAATGCAAGAGTTAACCGTTACTCCCAGTCTTTCATTTATGCAACAGGTCAGCTCTGGAACTGTCTCCCTCTGTCTGTATTTCATACTGCCTATGATCTCCAGTCTTTCAAACGCAGTGTGTCCAGGTAATTTGAAAATGATCGGATCTTTTGACTTTGGTTTCCTCTATTGTATTTTGTTTTTCTCTCTGAGGGAACTGTTACTGCGGGCTCATGGCCTTTTGGTTCCCTCTTCCTCGCATAAAAAAAAAAAAAAAAATAGAGGGTAGATGAGAATAGATGAATGGGTGGATTGAATGGATGGATTAGTGGGTAGGTGAGTGGGGTTAGATATATTGGTTCATAGAGGATGGATGGATGAGCGGGCAGCTGAAGTACTTTACCTGGTCTTATTTTTCTTGTGTTTATAGTCAGAACCAATTTGTTTTTTTTCACTGAGTATTCTTGCCCCTACCTTCCGTGTGTGTGTGTGTGTGTGTGTGTGTGTGTGTGTTTTTCTGGCAAGAGATTGACGATTATATCACCATTAGCTCTAAAATTTCCCTCCCAGAAGTGAGGTGAGGTAGGTTCTCAGGAAGCAAGGCAGGCAGCAAAAGTTATAATGGGAGAGTTAACCAGTCCACATAGCCAATGAAATGTAAGGCCTCACACTCTTTCACTTACTATTTAAGCACCTAGAATCATCGTTTCAGCCCTCACAGAAATGATCAGCTGGACATTTTTTAAACTATTAATTCCTTATCGATAATCTTAATTTTTCATGTAACAAAGTCTTTCCGTCGAGAACAATCAAATTCAGAAAAAATTATTTATGCATTGTTATGTCGTTCTTCCTTATAGTGCTCATCAGACCCACTAGATCGCCTGTCAGTTACTGAGCCTCATTAGTTTCAGTACATATTTTATTACACAATCGTTTTCCCTGTCTTTCAACATTTTTGATGGTCTACCACACCTTCTCCCATCGTCACACTCATTAACATCATGTTCGGTCCCCAGTTTATTCCTGTAATGCCAAGTGTTCTAGGGGTCGGCTTCCTGTTCCGTAAAAGCCTAGTGTGTAGCGGGGCTCTCTTTTCTAGACTGGAGCTTAGACAAATAGGGAGAGAGGTAGGACACAAAAACTCAAGGCAACAACCTTACATATGGGTATTACAAAGTTATTCAGTGGAACGGGTAGATGTCAGGATACAGATACACTGGACAATTACCACTCTTACGTCTAGATATGGGTTGTCAGTATCACGCAGGATGCTGCTCGGATCAAAATGAGCAGCACTTGGGGCAGAGGGTTTGTGTATTATTTGTTATAGGAAATCTAAGTTAAACATTCGTGGAATAGCTGGTATTGTTTCACTGTTGGTAAGTGTTTCTTTGGCACTGGGGTCTGGATACGGTTTTAGTATTAGGAAGTGTTAGTAACTGGTGGTAGCATGTATTCATTGTAATAGACCCATCTCTCATTGGGTGTGCCGTGTTCACGGTTGCACTGTCACTGTTTCTCACTCCCATCACTTTGGTATTATCTATGACTTCTCTTATGTAGTTAGTTCACTGCTCTGCCTCTATGTCACTGCTTCATGAACACCGTACTAATCCTCGTCACTCCTTTCTAATCTGGGCGTCATGGCGGTCAGGTAAATGGGTGGCGGAGGTGTCACAGCCTTACTACTGACGCGGCTGGGTTCCGCCGGGGCCTTTACATCCAGAGGCCACGGGATCACATGCAGAGGTGTATCCTCTCTCGTCCGGGGCTGTGGTTGGCCAAAGGGCCCCGCGCTCTCGGGGCTGGGTGCGGGAAGGCACGGCCCTCAGGGCTGGGGCTGAACTAACTACCTGAACTTCTCACTTAGGCGCCTGACAGAGGATGAATATCTAGGGCGTCAGGTCACGAGGGGGTTCCCGCCTGGGAGTCCCTGGGCGTGCATGGGACTGGGGGTTTCCGAGGGCTGCGGTTCCCGGTGTTTGGTGGCACCGTCAGAAAGGAGGCCGCGAGCCTACAGGCCTGCATCAGGAGGTCCGTCAGGTGGGTCTTCTCCAGAGCCATTTGCAGGAGCATAGGCCGGGGGAAATCCTGGGGCCTCTCCAGCAATCTTCTATGCTCTAGATGACTCCCCTCTGTGTCATGGATTGGAGAACAGGCGTCAGCTCTCGACGGAGGAGGTGGCTATAGGCCATCTCCTGCCGTAGGGTGCGGCTACCAGCCGCTCGCCACGGCCCGGCAACTCGGCCATGGCCTGGGGGGAGAGCAGCTACCAGTAGGCACCCAAGTGGCACCTTTGGAGAGGCTACGGGGCCGTCTCCCGAGATTTCCCTCAGATCAGCTACAGGCCGTGTCCTTCAGGAGAGTTGAGTGGCTACAGGCCAGTCCTCGAAAAGGGCACTTTCAGAGCGGCTACAGGCTGTCTCCCTGAGTCCCCTCAGAGCGGCTACAGGCCGTCTCCTTCCAGGGAGGGTTGAGAGGCTACAATCCGTTCTCGAGAAGGGCACCTTCAGAGCGGATACAGTCCATCTCCTGATAGAAGGCGGGAGGGTGGCTAGAGGTCGATCTCCTGATTCCGCTCAGAGCAGTTGTGCTACAGGCCATCTCCTTCAGGAGGGTTGGGCGGCTATAGGCCGTCTCCTTCAGGAGGGATGAGTGGCTTCCACAGGCCGTCTTGAGAAAGGCACATTCAGAGCGGCTACAAGCTGTCTCCTGATTCCCCTAAGAGTGGCTACAGGCTGTCTCCTGATTCCCCTCAGAGCGGCTACAGGGCCATCTCCTTCAGGAGGGTTGAGCCGGCTACAGGCCATCCTCTTGATTCCCCTCAGAGTGGCTACAGGCCCTCTCCTTCAAGGAGGGTTGAGCAGTTACAGGCCGTCTCGAGAAGGGCACCTTGAGAGCAGCTACAGGCCGTCCCCTGATTTCCCTCAGAGTGGCTACAGGCTGTGCGTCTCCTTGAAGAGAGTTGGAGTGGCAACAGGCCGTGTCGGAATGGACACCTTCAAGATGGCTACAGGCTGTCTCCTGATTCCCCTCAGAGCGGCTACAGGCCGTCTCCTTCAGGAGGGTTGGAGCGGCTACAGGCAGTCTCAGGGGTGCTGCCAGGAGCTGGAGGAACAGCTCCACCCCGAAACTGATTGGGGGAAGGCTCGCCCGGAAGGTAGCCTGGTATTCCTGCTATGGTGGGCAGCGGGCGAGCTCCGGGTCATGCAGCCTGGGCGAGCTGGCCCGGGAGGGGACTTACGCCATTGTCGCCCTGAGTCCTTGTGCATTGTCGTTGTTCCTCTGTATGGGCTCCTTGTGGGGGTGTCGGGTTGCCCCCTGTGGCACTATCACTGCATTTTAATTCATAATTATCTCCTTTTTCTTTTTCTAATGCGAGGAAGAAGGGAACCCAAAGACCATGAGCCTGCAACAAGAGTTCCCTCCAAGGAAAAACAAAATACAAGAGAGAGCCAAATTCAAGATCCATTCCCTTAACGCTCTAACGATTCTGTTCAACCTGGTGTCAACGCAGTTCCATTTATTCCACATCTCTGCGGAATCACACCATGTTTCTTTTTACTCTACTCTTAGCAATCCACATACATACCTCAGAAATGCACATTTCCACTACTCGCACACTTAAGTTTTATTGTTCCAATATCGCACCAGAGTCTCTCACGCCCTTACCAAGTCTGACTTTTTGGACAGTAAAACACCTTCATGAAGCCCTCACTTGCAACCTCCACATTCACACCTTTGTTTATAAATTCAAGACCCTTGAGGATGCTACCACTTTTCTTCTTTCTGTTGTTTTTACTTTCCACTTAGTCTGCAGAGATTATCTCTATCCTATAATTGCACCAGGGTACTAAAACTCCTTCACTAAGTCGCCTGTCCCTGCATTCACTACCAGATAACACTGAGTTATTTTTCCTCCCAGCATCAACGTTCGTTCTGCACTCGATGGAAATGTAATATCAAAGAGCCGCACCTACAAATATCAGCCGAACTCTGCAAAAGCCTTTGAATCACGGATAGTGATGGTAAAGTAAAAACTGTTGATGTGCTTACTCAGCCTTTAAGACGGTGTCATCATGATGGAAAGAACGGCCGCGTGGGAGTCAAAGGAGCCAAAGGTTCAGATCCTGGCTACTAATTCCGTCTTTTCTACTGAAATGTGTGGTATTGTGGTAAGGATAATTTGGGGTGTTTTCTGCTTATAATTAAATATTTTTCGTTTAGTCTCTCCTCACACTGATATCTTCATTCTTCTCTACCGGATGAAATAAATTAACCTCTCCGAATCCGGGGTATGTAATTTTGGTTTATTCTTAGTGTCACCAAGACGATCTTATTATTTAACTTAAGAAAGACCTCTCCGTTTTGACGGGGGTGAAAACAAGGAAATTACATTTAACATCTACAAATCTAAAAAAGACCATCCTAACCACATAAAGCCCCGATAATTCCTATCCTAATATAAATAAAAATCATCAGGAGAAGCAAACACATAATGAAAAACACGTTCCCAAGCTGCGTTGCTAAACACATTGCTTGACATCGGGTTGATGTGATTGATTAAAAATCTTTAACTATGTTCAATCATATGTGAGTGAGGAAGGGGGAGGCTGAGAGTGTTAATACTATAAATATTAATCCTTTCTTATGATCGAAACATCAGTATACAGCACAATCACTCTAGCGCCAGATGCTCATATTTACCCTAACATTAAGTATGGTAGCCTGAGAGTGTTAATATTGTCAACATTAACCGTTCCATGGTAGAGATAACTTCTGTATTGTATTCCCGCTATCCCGATTTTACTCATCTGGCCATGAGTCGCCATGGGAGCTGAGAGTGTTGGATAGCTCTTGATATGTTTGGTCTTTAAGACGGCGTGATCAGGACTGGGTGGAATCGTGGCCTGAGAGCTTTCATAGGAGCGCGACTTCACCAATCTGCCGCCTGTCTTTTACCGTTTATTTTTTTCTCGTGGGTATTTACGTCTGATTTTATTTTCATTTTCACCACTTTTTCTGTTTCCTTAGTTTTTCACTTAATATCCTAAATTCCATTATGTTTTACCGCTTTCCAACCGATTTTTTCTTGTTCTGATTAGAGATAAAAGTTTTTTTTTTTTTTTTTTATTAATTTCCATTAAGATAACCTTGTAATGAATGGTTAATGGAGTATGTTTCCAAATCTTTCAGTACAAGAGATCATTTTTAAGGTGACTGAAACAACCTTAAGTTTGGTCTTCAACACGGTGTAAGAACTACTGGGCCTTGAAAGCAGGCTGTGAAGCCTATGCCCAGAGTCGGTCACATAAAAAAAAAAAAAAAAAAAAAAAAAAAATCAGGTGTGGTGGACTCGTAGCCCGAGAGTCATAGGAGCTCAAGATTTACATCACATTCTGTGCTGTCTGTGTCATTATAATAATAATAATAATAATGGTAATTATTATTATTATCATTATTATTATTATTATTATTTTTATTATTTCTACTATCAGTTGCTCATCAATTCATTATTTTCCTGTTTCCCCCACTTCCTCCCTTTTTTTTTTTTTTTTTTAAATCTCATCCTGACATCCAGAATTTTATTTTACATCATTGGTTTACCCCATCATGTCGAAGTCGTGTGTGTGTGTGTGTGTGTGTGTGTGTGTGTGTGCATCGATTGATAATTTTATCATCACCGTACCGTCATAATCTCGCCGTATTTTTCCTACCCAGAGGTGAGATCAGATGCGTTCCAGAAAACAAGGGAAATGTGTTATAGTGGGAGAGCTAAATGAACAGCATAACCAAAGAAATGGGCCACACACTCATTCGCTTACTAATCACAAACCTAGAGTCATCGCTCACCTCACAGAAATGATCAGCTGGACCTTTTTTTTTTTTTTTTTTTAAATACATATTTCTTTGTCGATGATCTTCATGTTTCATATAGAGTCTGTCTGTAAGGAAATAATCATATTCCAGAAAGAGGGTTCCTAAACACTGTCGTGTTGTTTTCCTATAAACCTTATCAGGCTAACTTGATCGCCTGTCAGTTAACGAACCTCATCAACTTCACCATCTCAGTTCGTTACACACTCATTTTCCCTGTCTTTCAACATTCTTGAATTTGTTTTGATCTCCACCTCCCTAACTTAAGATATACCATTTTCCAATTATCATCCTTATACACACTCTCTCCACATCACCGTAACATCTAAAGAGCTTCCTTGTTCAACCTTAGTGTCAACAGACTTCCTTTACTCCGTATGTCTCTAATAACACCATTTCATATCCAGTCTTCACTCTTTGCACTCCACATATATTCCTCAGAAACCCCAGTTCCACTTATTTACTTGCCCTTGTGTATGTTGTTCTAATATCTTACCTGAAGCTCTCGTACCCATGTGTTACCGTGGGCACTAAAACACCTTCACACAGTCCTCTTGGAGCATCCACATTCATACCTCTGCTTTTAAGCAAGGCCCTTTATATCGATCCAAAAGCTTTACTTTCCTTCTCTCTGTTATTGTGATTTTCACCTAAGTCGTCACACTGAACTATTTCCTGTTGCTGCAGACCTGTACTAAAACTCTGTCATTGACTTAGAGTCTCCCTAATCAAGACCAAAAATAACACAGATAGTCACTTTCCCTCTAAGCAACAACGATCATTCTTACACTTATCCATATATACCATCAAAGAACAGTGCTCATAAATGTCAACAGAAATCTGCACCAGTCTCTGAATCACCTGTAATGCTAATTTCAATATCTGTTAATGTGCTTCCCCTCCCAGCACTCTAAGACGGTGTGATCAGGATGGATAGAACGGCCGCCTGCGAGGCACAGGAGCAAAGGTTCGTATCCAGAGAAGAGGTCCGTCTTTTATAGATATTTTTTTATTGTTCTTATAGTTGCTTTCGGAGTACTTTCTGCTTAAACTACGAATAACTATTTTCCTTCGGCTTTCTTCTTTCCACTGACATCCTAATTCTTTATTACGACTGATTTAAATTAGCTCCTTAAATCCCGGCGACGTCATTATTGGTATTCTTTCTGCCACCACAGTCTTGTTATTAAGCTTCTAAAGAAAAAACTCGTGTTGAAGGGGTAAGAGAAAGCTATATGTCCAATCACACAAACTTCTAAACTTCTGGCTTCATCTAAATAAAAATCATCAGGAAACGACAAAAACAAAATGAAAAAGACGTCCCCAGGAGCTGCACGCTGTCAACCCCTCCTCTCCTGGTCATCGTGTTGAAGTGGTTGATTAACAACTATTGCTATGTTCAGTCATCTGAGATTGAGTATGGAAGGCTGAGAGTGTTAATACTGTAAAAAAATACCTTTTCACTACCGTAACAAACATATTATAGTGTCATCACCTAGCGCCATATGTGTTTTTTCTAGCTAATAGTGAAAATGCCTTCCTAAGAGTGTTAATATTGGCAGTATTAACCCTTCCGTGGTAGACATAACCTTTGTATTCCGGTTTATACTCAGCTGACCATGACTCATGGGAGCCTTGAGAGTGTTGATAGCTGTTAATAAGTTTGGTTCTTAAGACGGCGTGATCAGGACTGGTGGAATCGTAGCCCATGAGTCAAAGCAGCTCGAGTTAAACATCTCTGCAAAGTGCCGCCTTTCTATTTCCTTCCGCATCTTCTTCTAAGACAACTTTTCCGTATATACTCCCTACTTCTGGCTGATATTTTTCTCTACCACTGGACATCCAAAGTTCTTTCATGCCATTTCATGTCATACTTTTAAATCATTCAAGTTGATGTCGTTTGTGTGTGTGTGTGTGTGTGTGTGTGTGTGTGTGTGTGTGTGTGTGTGTGTGTGTGTGTGTGCGTGGGTGTGTGTGTGTGTGTGTGTGTGTGTGTGTGTATGTGTGTATTTTCTCGCTAGAGATTGATAATTTTATCATCACAGTATCGTCATAATCTCGCCTTATTCATCCCCACCCAGAGGTGAGATGAGATACTTTCCAGAAAGCAAGGGAAAGAGTTATAGTGGGAGAGCTAATGAACAGCATAACCAAAGAAATGGGCCACGCACTCATTCACTTACCATTGAGAAACGTTGAATCATTGTTCACCTCAAAGAAAATGATCAGCTGGACTTTCTTTAAATATATGTTTCGTTACTGATGATCTTCATATTTTTTATATAATAAAGTCTGTCCGTAAAGAACAATTATATTCCAGAGAAAAGGGGTTCTAAAAATCATGTTGTTTTCCTGTTTAGAGGTCATCAGACACACTTTGACCGCCTGTCGTTGTTGTTGTTGGTATTTGAGATTCGTCTCCCGGATATAAGGAGGACACGGGCATAGAAAGCCCGTCACGGTAGATGGTCTTGCTACTCTAGCGAGCTGCATTCTATCGAGGAGGTGGGGTAGGCAGTGACTCACCCCCAAAAGCACGGCAGCAGAAGTTTGTCCAACGACACTCGCAGCAGTCTGGAATCTGTCTACCCCACCGACAGGTTGGTCATTCAAACTGGAAACAGAGGCAGGCTGTTGCAGGACAGTCCAAAACATAATGAAACAGTGGCTGATCGGTTTGTTCAAGGCAGTGAGGGCATGGGTCCGGGTTCCGACCAGTTATCTGGTTGTAACAGGGAAGCCCTAATCGTAATCAGCGAATGCACACTATAAGATGATTGGGAGTGCCAGGGGCAACCGAGAGGGGTGTATAGGACTTTGCCATTGCCTACCATTGCGCTGAGCGTGAACCCTCCCAAACTTTTGACTCATGTTCTTCAAGTGACAGGAGGCCAATGGTGGTGGTCACCTTACGCCTGAGCATAGAGAGGCTGGGCCACAAAGGGACTGTAACCTCGGGAAGAGAGCAGGCATGACGAGCAGCAACATCAGCACGTTCGTTCCCTGGAATGCCAACATGTCCAGGGAGCCAATGAAGAAATATTTCACCACCTCTCCTAGTAATGGAATCAGCCACAGCCGTGATGCTCGTCAACAGATGGACATTGTCACAGAAGCGGTGCGCCATGAGGCCATGGAGGGAGGAGAGGGAGTCTGTGTGGATCATGACATGCCGAGAGAGGTGTTGATCAGCATGTCTAAGTGCACCTACAGTAGTATGGCTACCAACTCAGTCTGGTATGCTGAAACCCCAGAGGAAACACACCAAACCTCGACATGGGTGCCACAGATCATCGCGGCACCTGCATGTTCATCAGCACCAACCGACCCATCAGTATAATAAATGGCAGAGTCTGGTGTGTGTAGAGCCGCCACACGACTGAGACCATCTTGGCATGGTACAGTGGGAAATGAGGACCTGGGAGTCCCTGACAAGGGTAGAATGCATGTGAAAGCTGAAGGTAGCCAAGGAGGTGCAGAGGAATACCCAGGAAAGGGCAAATCGGGGTCACCTATTACGTTGTCAGTTGCATCTAGGCCCCGAATGATGCCAGCAGCCGTAAGAATCCAGTCCCCTTCAGAGTGTGGATTTGGGGTCGACTGAGAGTACGCTCAAGTAATGCAGACACAGTAAGGTGGGGTTGGTGCTGGCAGAGTTGGGCAATGACAACCGTTGTACGTGCCCATATCCGGTACCTAAGGGATGGGAAGCCACTCTTAGCTCTGAGGTTGACAAGAGAAGTCCATGGAGGTGCACCGAGCATGACACGTAGAGCAGTGTTCTGTTTGACCTCAAGAGAACTGCTGAGCTTTCCAGAGATGCCATTAAGCAGAGTGCACTGTTGTCCACTATCGAGCGAATGGCATGCACGTAAAATGTTCTGAGGACTCGGAATGAGGCCCCTAGAGAGCAACTCCACAGGGCTCTGAGGGCAGAGGTGCAGGTAGCAGCACGTTCCCGTAAGTAGCGGACATGGCGACCAAACATTAACTGGCTATCAAACCAGACACCTAGGTACTGATGATGGTAAACCAGACCTAGGTGATAACCCCCAAAATGGAGAGGACGGTCAGGTGGATGTAAACCAAAAGGTAGATATTTGGATTTTTCAAGATTGACTTTGAACCCAAGGTCACAGCACTTGTCATATAAGTGGGAGAGGGCAGCCAGTGCCTGGGCAAAACAGTCCCTATGTGAAAAAACCAGTGCCAGGTCGTCCGCATAACAAAGCAGGGTGACACCACGGCCATAGTTGATGTTAAGGAGGCCCTCAACGAGCACATTAAACAGAAGTGGGGGCAGTACACTACCCTGAGGAGTTCCGTTTTCGTGCAAATACGAGGCAGAAATCTGACCCTGGAAGCAGACACGAGTTGACCGGACATGAAAGAAATCCCTCACCCACGAGAGGAGTCTTCCCCCCACCCCCTTAGCCCCAAGGGCTGCCAGGACTGCAACAGGGTTAGCTATTTCAAAGGCCTTCTCGAGATCGAGGAAAACAGCCATACCGTGGCTGTGTCTCAGCTCGCCAAGAAAGGAAGTCAGACAGTACTTCGTGCTTCTGCCTGGGAGATAGGGAAAATGATGTGGATGGAGAGGGCCTAATCTCAAAGCGAGACGAGAAAGCACAAGCCTTTCCGCGGTCTTGGTTATGTAGCTGAGAAGGGAAATCGGCTTCTTTTTGGTTGGGTCACGGGGTTTGGGTATGGGGTGAATGATGGCGACCTTCCACCCATGAATGGTTGAATAAATCAAGGATAGCGGCATTTCCACTCGGGCCAGCGTGGACTAGGAAAGCGTATACCACACCATCACTTCCTGCAGCAGTATCTCACCTGTGACTAAGTGCCCTGTCAAGCTCACCACTGGTGAACAGGTGGTCAGCAAAGTCAGGGCGGGAGCAAGCAGCCTCAACTGCTTCTCTCTGGGAGCCTGCAAGGTGCGCCTGCAAGTCCCTGACAGCCTGTGGTAGTACAGTAGTGGCTGTGCGTGCTTCAAAGAGGGCCGCAAGACGTTCGGCCTCGCCAGCTGGATCAGGGTGGGATGGTGGGACGGGCGGCCGAGGACTGGACACACACTTAATACAAGCCCACATGTCTTTGAAGGTGGAGTGGGAGTCTAGAGACCGGCACCATTTTGTCCAAGCTTCTTCTCGGATGCAACATTTTTCTTGTAGAACATGTCATGCCATTGGAGCCAGGTATTTCCTTGTTGGTGAGGAGAGCCATGGACGGAATGTCTTACAGGCAGAGTTAAGCTGGTGGTTTAGTTCTCGTACCCTTTCATCAAAGTACCAGTGATCCTTCATGTGGACAGAGGGGCTCTTCGGCAAGGGAATACTGGCGGCAGCAGCACAGTGAAGGGTGTGGGCGAGATGTTCGGCATAATCGTCGAGGGTAGACTGGGGAATGACAGTAACTAAGGTGACCTCAACAGCCTCTGTATACTTAGGCCAGCGTGCCCGGCGGATGTCCCAGCGGGGTGGAGGTGGTGGGGAAAGTGGAAGTGGGGCCGGGGGAGTTCTTTCACCAGAGAGAAATGGTATCTGGTGAGGAATGAGTGCAGTGACCACCTGGACATACTGGCAAGAGGAGAGGAGACAAAGGAGAGGTCAAGTCTACCGCCGCTGACATGGGTAGGCTCACACAGATCATTTAAAAGTGAAACCCCCGCGATTTCTTCAAGGGTCATGGCTACATGGCAACCCACTTCATTCGTTGGGATGGGCGGGTAGAGGACGGGATGGTGAACGTTGAAGTCTTCCCCAGTAAAGGTGGACTCAGCTGCAGCATGAGCCATAATCTCCCCCAAGTCTAGGGTCCCTCCCGTATTCTTATAAATGTTAAAGATTGTCAGGGAGGTTGAGGCGAGATGCAGGACGACACCCTGCACCTCAACGCCCTCGCCGCAGTGGATAGGAGGGTCATACTCAT
Source organism: Coenobita brevimanus (assembly GCF_032717465.1). Lineage (NCBI taxonomy): Eukaryota > Metazoa > Arthropoda > Malacostraca > Decapoda > Coenobitidae > Coenobita > Coenobita brevimanus. The sequence continues at coordinate 43,836,952 of NC_137050.1, read as the reverse complement.
AGCAGGGGATGTGTTCCTGTACAAGGATAGCACATCCTTGTGTGGTACCCCGGATCCAGGGGAGAAAATAGCCCTTGAAGCCTCCGAGTCGAAAAGTGGAGCTGTGGGGAAGGAGCGTCTCCTGAAGCAGGGAGACATGTACATTCTCCTTAGCAACCACTTCCTGAAAGTGGGCAAGCTTGCTCCCTGTCCCTAAGCAGTTCCACTGTAGGACTCGGAGGCTGGCAGCGGAGTCTGGCAATGAGAAAGCTGAACTTGATCTGTTTGGAGGCCGAGGGCCCTGAGCTCCTCTTCTGATCGTCCCCGAGACTGGAGTGAGTTCCGGAGGAGTGGTGACCGAAGTGCAAGGACAAGGCTGTGGAAGCTGGGCGGGTGGCGGCTCTTCCACGTTGTCTGTGTGGGAGACAAAACAGGGGGTGCCAGAGTAGAAGGTCCAGTTGTTGTTTCACCTCTACCACCCGGTCGACGATGGCGTCTACAGCCTGCACCAATGGCACAATGTCTAAAGGCTTGCTGAGAACCTCCTCAGCAACTGTGACAGGCTTGTTGCTATTTTGGTCCCCAGCATTCGCAATTCGTCCCTGCTGAAAACAAGGAGAGAGAGAGCCTGGGTTGTTGGGCGTGGGTGGGAGTGAACTCCTCTACTGACTGCTGGACTGGGGATGGAGGAGGTGGTGAACCTCTGCAGTAGTCGTGTGACGAGTGAGAGCTGGTTGGAGGGGTGGGAAGTCCGCCCCTTGTAGCACTGGGGGAGCAGACATTACTGAGCGACGTTGCTGTCCCCAAATGAAAGTCCCAGGAGGTGCTGGTTGGGTGCTGATTTCCTATTGCTCCCTCACCCAAGCGACCTGACGTTCTTGCCCGCAATCGACAAGTGCCATTCTGGTGGTGCAGCTGGGGTGCCACGCGTGGTGTTTGCCCGAGCAGTTTGGGCAGCAGGTCGGGATGGCCTCCTTGGCCTTGAATTTGGCCAAACACCTCTCCTTTTTGAGCGGGCCGCTGCACATCTCACAGACGAGAGCTCGATTGCAAGTGGCACAGTGGTACCAGTATCGCTAACACCCGTAACAGCGGAGTGACTCTGGGGTGAAGGGGCGAAGATGGTATTTCCCCCAGTTCCCCAGGTCGATCACTGGGATCATAGGACCACACAGGGTGACAAAGACCTGTTGAGTCTCCTCCTGGTCCTCGTTCTCTGGCAGCTGGTCACCTCTTTGACCTGGGGTGTCGTAGCAGTATCTCCACAGGAATCCTCAAGGGATAACCCATGACGACAGCCTTTGTTGACTGCTGCCCAGACGTCAGCTCGACTAGTTTGGCAGGGGAGGCCTCGTCCTGCATAGCTGCTTTCAAGAGGTTGAAAGCGCCCTCGATCCTTTGGCACCAACACCGAGCTCCGGTCCCGTCCGATGAGGTTGGAGCAGCGTAGCCCTGGCAGGTGACACTCTAGTGCAGCCACGGCATCATAACTCGTTGCGTGCCTTTCCTGGACAGGCATGCGGAACACTGGGAACGAAGAATGGGGCGGCAGATGCACAGCTACTGACACGGAGGGATAAGCAGCAGGAGGAGCCCTGAGAGGAGCCCCAGTAGGTAGTGCCAGAGGTTAGGCCGTTTCCCTGCCGACCGTGCCTCGATCCCTTGTGGGCCATGAGGGTGAAACTCTCAACTATCAGGAAGAGCAGGATCAGGAAGAGGGGGAGATCTGAGTAGCAGCAGGAGCTTCAGACAGGACCTCCAGCTGCTTGGGAATACGAGCAGACCTAGCTGACCTTGACCTGTGAGAGGGGGTGCAGGTGGGAGCGTGAGGCTGAGGACTGAGAGCTCGGTTCACGGAGGTGCATTGCCGTGGGGCGGGGCCGGCAGCCGCATGTAAGGAGGCAGACGTGCCTCGGGTGGAAAAGAGAGGATGGAGCAGGTGCGACCTCTTCCATAGCCTCATGTAGGTGGGCTGCCTTAGTGGAACGGGCTGAGGCACCAAGTGAGCGAGGTACCACTCCCGTAGGCTTGGGAGTAGCGTATTCAGCACAAGCACCCTCATGAGATGACGAGTGGGAGCTGGCATCAGAAGGACGGCGCTCCCGCTTGGTGCCTGCAGCAGGAGACAGGTGGGAGGGTCTCGACTGAGGTAGTGGAAGGCGGGAATGCCCCTGGGGCCTAGGGATGCTGGATCCCTTCATGCTTCCCACAGCACTAAGGCAAAAAACTCAGACAACACACACACACACACACACACACACACACACACACACACACACACACTCAAACACTCAGACTATCACCAAAAAACAATAAACAGTAAAAAGTGGCCAAGGTCCCTACAGTGATGGGCAACCTATGCTCCCTGCCCTCTAAAGGGCGACGTAGGAAGCTCTGCCACTGCCCCTTTCGGGTCTTCCCTAATCTAGCAGAGCCGCCATCACTGCCTCCTATAACCAGGCCCTAAAGGCCCCCCTTCATGGAAGTGCCCTGACGGCACCCCTTCAGGGTTCGGTGTCGTGCTACAGTGAGAGACACTAATGGCAGGCCAAAACACACACACACACACACACACACACACACACACACACACACACACACACACACACACACACACACACACACACACACACACACACACACACACACACACACACACACACACAGGCAAACAAAGACAGAAATTCTTTCTCAGTGCCAGAGAACAAGTCTCTAAACTGGCAAAAACTGAGAAAAATGACTAAAATTCGTCACTAGTAAATGTGACTAAGTCCAGCGCCAGAGAGAAAACAACCAGAGCTCTGCATCAGATGGTGTCTAGGCAGGGAGTGGATCGCCTGTCAGATCCCAAGCCTCATCAGCTTCACCATCTCATTTTGTTACACACTCATTTTCCCTGTCTTTCAACATGTTTTTTTTAATCTTATATCGTCTCCAACTTCCTTCTTGAAACTTCAGATTCACTGATATTCACCATTTCCACTCCCATCCTTATACCTAGGCTATTCTCTCCATATCATCGTAACATCTAAAGAGTCTGTTCAACCTTAGTGTCAACAGACTTCTTTACTCCGCATCATTTGAATAACATAATTTCATATCCAGTTCACTCTTTGCAGTCCACATACTTTCCTCAGAAACGCCAATTCCACTGTTACTTGGTCTTGAGACTTTAATCTAATATCTTACCAGACTCTTGCGCCCATGCGTTACTGTGGGCGCTAAAATACCTTCATGCAGTCCTCTTGGAGCATCCACATTCACTATCTATCTATCTATCTATAGCCCGACGCCCTAGTCCCGCAAGGGTGGCTGCAGACAATACGCCTCCAAGTCGCTCTTTCACCCACCATTTGACTACCCTCCCCTCAACTCACTTCCTTCTCCCTCATATACCTCTCAACTCTATCCCTCCACCTCATCCTCGGTCTTCCCCTCCCTCTCCCTCCCTCCACCTTACCTATATACACCCTCTTAGTCAGTCTTTCATTCTCCATTCTCTCCACATGTCCAAATCATCTCAGTGTATTTCTCCTAATCTTCTCAACCACATCCACATCCACCCCACAACGTTCCTTCACTTCTTTCATTCGTCAACCTGTTCCTCCATGTCACTCCACATGCTCCTCTCAAGTAACCCATTTCCACTGCTCTCACTCATGACTTTTTCCCCTCTTTACAAGGTCCACGCCTTGCTCCCATACGTCAGGGTAGGGATCACAATACTATCATACAGTGACTTCTTAACTTCCATACCCACCTCCCTATTTCTCATCACTGCTTTCAGTGAACCAACAACCTTCCTTCCCTGCTGTACCATTTCACGCACTTCATCCCCCAAATTTCCATGCTTACTCATCACACTACCCAAGTACTTGAATGCACTCACATTCTCCATATCCTCACCATCCAACCTCACTGTGCATTCTGTGACTTCATTCCTTCCAAACATCTTATCTTTATTCTTGTTTACATTAACTTTCAGATTCCTCTTCCTACACACTGTCCCAAATTCATTCACCAAACCTTGCAGTACCCATTTATCTTTACTCAACAATACTGTATCATCAACAAACAGCAACACCGGAAACTTCCAAATCTCACCCTCATTCATTAGAGCCACCCCCACATCCACTGCCCTACTTTGCACCTCCTTTACAACCCCATCCATGTATATATTAAACAGCCATGGAGACATCAACCCTGTTTCAGTCCCACATTAAGATCAAAGAACTCACTTAGCTCACCATCTACTCACACACCGTACCGCTAGCTCCTTCTGTACATACTCTTCACGGCACTCAACAATTTCCCCCTCCACTCCATATATTCTTAATACCTTCCACATACCTTGTCTATCTATTCTGTCATAAGCTTTCTCCAAGTCCATAATGGCAGCATACACTTTATTTCCCTTCTCTAGATATTTCTTCACTAAACATCTTAGAACAAATATGTGATCTACACACCCTTTTCCCTTCCTAAATCCCCCTTGTTCTTCTCCATGTTTATATTAAATATATATCTTGATCTTCTTCTATTGCTTTCTCTACTTCCGCCCTACTGATCTCTTCCTCCCTCCTCTCATCTCTTCTTCTCCCAGCCATTCCCAACCACTTATACTCGCATTGCTCTCACTCTCTACATTCAACAAATCCTCAAAGTGCTCCTTCCATATCCTCAAATTCTTTCTCTTCTCCACCAACAACCTATTATTCCTATCTTTCACTCCACTACTCTTACCACTTTCACACTGCCTTACTTTTTTTACCTCCTTCCAAAACAATTTCTCTACTCTCCCTCCATTTCACATTCAGATTCCTCCCAAACTCTTCATCCACTTTCTTCTTACTCTCCTTCACCAATCTCTTCACCTCCTGTCTCCTGCTCACATATACCTCTCTCTTCTCTCTCTCATCTACTTCCCTACCTCTACTCGCTAGCCATTCACTATATGTCTTCTTCTTTTGTTCCACAGCTCGTTTCACCTCATCATTCCACTATGCTGTCCTTTGCACATCCCTGCATCTCCTCCTCACTCCACAAACAACCTCACACGCTGCACCTATCTCTTCCGTGAATATCTTACATACGTCTTCCATCCCTTCCATCTGCTCTAACTCATACTTTCCCAATTTTTCTTCCACTATGCTCTTATACTCTGCCATATTCTCACCGTCTTGCAACTTCTCCACTCTTCTTACAGGAGCTGTTTCCTCCTGTCTTCCCCTTCGTCTCTTCACCCATTTTCTTTGTAGCCTTACTTTGGCCATCACTAAGTGATGCATTTAAGCAAGGCCCTTATAGATCCAGCCACTTTCCTTCTCTCAGTTACTCTGATTTTCACCGAGTCTGCTCATTGAACTATTTCCTGTTGCTGCAGACCTGTACCAAAACTCCTTCACTGACTCAAGCCTCTCCATTCACGCCCAAATAACACAGATACTCACTTTCCCTCTCAGCAACAACGTTCATTCTACACTTGTCCACATATACCATAAAAAATCAGTGCACATAAATGTCAACAGAAATCTGCTTCAGTCTCTGAATCACCTGTAATGCTAAATTAATATCTGTTAATGTCCTTACCCGGCCTCTAAAACGGTGTGATCAGAAGGGATAGAACGGCCGTCTGGGAGGCATAGGAGCAAAGGTTCATATACAAATTAGAGGTCCGTCGTTTTACCGAGATTCTTATTTTGGTTCATAGTTGTTTTCAGGTACTTTATGCTTCTGAATAACAATTTTCCTTCCGCTTCACCTTTCACTAACATCCTAATTCTTTATTACGTCTGAATTAAGTGAGTCCCCTGAATCCGGGCGACGTAATTTTGATATTCTTTTTTCCACCACACAATCTTAATATTAAGCTTAAAAAAAAAAAAAGATCTTTTCTCAAGGGTAAGAGAAAGTTATGTGTATAACTACATAAACTTGGAAACTTATAGCTTCATCTAAATAAGAATCATCAGACGACAAAAACAAAATGAAAAAGACGTCCTCGAGCTGCACTATCAACCCCATCATTCGTCATAGTGTTGAAGTGGTTGATTAACAACTAATGCTGTGTTTAGTCATCTGAGTGTGAGTATGGGAGGCTGAGAGTGTTAATACTGTAAAAAATAACCATTTCACTTACGTAACAAACATATTATACAGTGTCACCAATCTCTAGATGCTTTTATAGCGCTAATAGTGAATATGCCAGCCTGAGAGTGTTAATTTTGTCATTATTAACCCTTCAGTGGTAGAAATAACTTCTGTATTCACTTCCTGCCATTCCGGTTTATACTCAGGTGGCCGTGAATCATAGGAGCCTGGGAGTGTTGATAGTTCTTAATAAGATTGGTCCTTAAGACAGCGAGATCAGGACTGGTGGAATCGTGACCTGTGAGTCATACGAGCCTGGGATCACTGGTCACAGCACTGTCTTTTTACTTTTATTTTCCTTTTATTTTCTTTAGATTATTGCATCTCCTTTTTTTCGAGTTTTCCTTTCCTTGTTATGATGTCCTTTGATCGTGTTTATGGAGTCTGTCTCGAACTCTTTCAGTACAAGAGATCATTTCTAAGGAAAATAAAGTAACTCGAAGTTTAATTCTTAAGACGGAGTGATCAGGACTGGTGGAATCGTAGCCCATGAGTCAAAGGAGCCCGAGTTCATCTTTGCAATGTGCCGTCTTTTTTTTTTTTTTTTTTTTCCATCTTTTGCATCTAAGACCTCTTTTTTCCAATGTTCCCGAGTTAGGCTTTTTTTCTTTCCCACTGACAATCAAAATTCTTTCATATCATTGTTTTGAATCATTCAAATTGAGGTCCACTGTGTGTGTGTGTGTGTGTGTGTGTGTGTGTGTGTGTGTGTGTGTGTGTGTGTGTGTGTGTGTGTGTGTGTGCGCGCGCGCGAGACAGACAGCCAAAAAAAGGCAGAGATTGAAACAGACAGGATATCAGAGAGACAGACAGACATACTCAGCGAGTGAAATGCAAGAAAATAGTAATAGATGGAAACACAGACAATTGGCACGTAGGTGGAATGAAAAACTGAGAGATATATAGGTACTTGGGTAGTTGCGAAGACAGAGATAGACAGACCTGAATTTATATGATAAACAGAAGCCACTACAGCCAGACCAGGTAGATAACTGCGTCTGTTTCGTTAGGACCGGTATCCAAAACCTGTTCTAGTTCATGGTTTCTTTTTATGTTTTTAAAATCTTTCTGCAGAGTTCATTGTGGTATTGAATTGTACTTTTGATGAAGACGTATTTTTTTTTGTGTGTGTGGGTGGGTGGGTGGGTGTGGGTGTGCATTCTTACCTAATTGTTCTTACCTAATTGTATCGTTACAGGAAAGACTCAAGCTCGTACTGCCCCGTGTATTAAACCATTTTTATCATAGCATACATATCGTTAAAAGCGTAATCAGCCCATGACTGGTTTTCTAATGTTTGAGTAGGGATATTTTTCTCTACAGATCCTTCGTATACTGGCTTTCCGATTGTCACTCCGTCCGCCACCATATTAAAAAGAGATTGTCAGACCCTTGTGATGATCTCTAAAATACGTACTTTATAAAGCCAACTCCATCCTCTGTCAGTTAGTTGCCAAGCCTGATAAACATCCATAATTCAGTTTTTTCATACACTCATTTACCATCATCTGTTCTCCTATTTCTCAGCCTACCACGCCTTCCACCTTCAGAGACACACATGCATCATTTACATTACGGTACGACATTTATCCCCGTTATCCAAGGAACGGGCGACCGAAGGTGGCTTCCGTTTTCTTTTAGGGTATACTGCTTTTTTCTAAGGTAATATAATGTTATATAGCTTCGCCCCCCGAACTTTCAGCTGATCATACTATGGTTAAAGTGTTTTCATTGTATAATTAACATTTCTACTAGTTAATGAGAATGTAACGGTTAACGAGAGAGAGAGAGAGAGAGAGAGAGAGAGAGAGAGTATAAAATAATTGTTTTTAAAGGAAGGGAGTGAGGGTATAGCTGAAGGGATAGATAGGTAGATATGAGGGAAGAGAGAGAAAATGGAGGAAAAGAAAAACTTGAGGGCAGGATGGAGGGATGGAGAGGAAGGGATGGAGGGGCAGAGGAAGGAAAGTAGGTAATTGACTGAGGGATAGCAAGATTGAGGGAAAGGGTGAGGGAAATTGGAGGGAGAGGAAAGTAGGAGGAGAAGTGGGAGAGAAGAACAGCTAGTAGAGGGAGGGAGGCAAGAAGAAGGGGGGATGGAGGAAAACCTTGACGAAAAGTTGGTAGAAGAGAAAGAAAATGGAGAACGAGGAAGGAAAAGAAGAGATGGGGTTACAGGAGAGTGGAGGGATTCGCTAGAAGGATAGATAGTTGGATGGAAAGAATGAGGGAGGGAATACTTGGAGGGATGGAGGGAGTGGATGAATGGAAAGAATTAGGGAGCAGTGAAAGGCGGCGGGGAGTGAAGGAATGGAGAGAATGATGGATGAGTGGAGGGAGAGAGGGTATAACGGAGGGTGGGAGAGAATGCATAGAAGGATGAAGGAATGAAGTTAGCGAGTAATGAAGTGAAGGAATAGTGGAAGGAGGGAGGGAGTAGTGCAAGTAAAAGAGTGAGGAGTGATGGAGGAAAGGAAAGAGGGAATGGAGGAAATAAAAGAAAAAGGGAGTACTGAAGGAAAAGAAGGAAGGAATAGAGGATGTGAGAGAAAGAAGCAGTAATTGAGGGAAGGGTGGACTACTCCGGAGAGATGAGGAAATGGAGAGAGTGAGGAAGAAAGTGAAGAGAGAGAAGAAGGGGAATGAGGGATAGAACAACAAAATGTAGACTGCAGACACGGGCTTTGTGTTAACCAGGTCTTGTCTCTTACACAGCTGGACCCATTTCTTTCTAGTGTCTTCATCTTGAGGGAACCTGAAAAATTTGATGTCACTGTCTTTTCTGCTGACTGAATAGCATCCAAATAGTGCACAGTTAAGTGGCATCTTTCTGATAACTGTCCTAGTATGAGATAAACATATGGAAACACCGAACTCTCCACCATTGCGGCCTAGGGAAACTATACCTAAGTGACTGAGTGGAATGGAGTGAGTAGCTGTCTCCCACGTGACGTCATGCGACAACCAGGTGGAATTCTCGCTAGGGCTGGACAGACCTTTTCTCTCCTTGGACCTTGGTTATCGCTATGACCATAACATCTAAGCACATTCACCTAAATCCTACTGTCATCAAATTTGCTAATTTCATGGATTTCACAAACTTCATGAATTATTATCCTATCCACTGGACGCTCTCAAATATCTCCCTTTCACTGATTCTGTTCTTGACCTCGTTCTCATGCAACACCTCACAGCTTCACCTATAACATGAAGAGTCGGATTAGAACACTTTCCTGTTATCGTTTTGCAGCCCCGACACTCCAACCCCTGTGTAGTGTCAGGGACTTCTACTACTGTCCACTTTCCTTCCATGTGCTTCCCTACTTTCCATTTTCTTTGCACATATACCTCTATCGTTCCATTACACGTTGGTATCCTTAAATTATCTGACCAATTCGTCTCAACATTCACCCTCACATCAGACTGACAATTGCCCTCCAATACAGTTACAATCACTTTACAACCATTATTATTTTCTTTCATGGCACGACATTCAAGACATGAACAAACTTATCACCAATCATCCAATCACGAGCCATGCTGTATTAATAACTGTGGATATGTTATTCCAGCCTCTAAGAGGGTGTGATCAGGGAGGGTGGAACTGCCGCCGAGAAGTCATAAGAGCTTGGTTTCACATCCACCACTGCAACAGCCGCCTTTTTATTTGTCTTATTATTATTATTATTTTTTTTTTGTTACAATGACGTGCTCTTTTCATGTCGCTATTTTCCTTTACATTTTACCTTCCACTAATATTAACATTCTTCTCTCCGGATGCATCAGGTTTATCCTTTAAGTTTGTGATTTTTTATTTCCTACTGGCATCAAAAATTTCATTAAGCTTAGGAAAGACCTCTCTTTTGAAGGTTAAAGAAATGGCTGCGTAATCTAAACACATAGTTCGAATAATCTGTCCAAGTCATAATTAAAATCAGCAGGAGACGGCAAAAAAAAAAAAAAAAAAAAAAAAGTGAATAAGACATCCCAGGCAGTGCTGTTAACCACTTCAATTCGCCGTTGTGCTCAAGTGGTTGATTAATAACTGTTGTTTTGCTTAGTAATATAAGAGTGAGCATGGGAGTCTGAGAGTTTAATACTATCAGAATTACCCAGTTCATGGTCAGAAGAAAAGTAGTATACTCTTTCAGTTAACTTCCGATGCGTATAATCAGATAAAAATGAGTATCCTAGAATGGGAGTGTTAATACTGTCACCATTAACGCCGTCATGGTCGGGATAACTTCTGTATTGCATTCCCACTAATTCGATTTTACTCATCTGGGTGTGAGTCAGAGGAGCTCGATACTGTTGATCGATAAATTTGGTGTGATTAGGACTGGTGGAGCCGTGGCCTGTGTGTCATCGGAGCCCCCGTTCAAGTAAACAACTGCGCCGTCTTTTATATATATGTACTAGTAGGGGTACGCGGCGTTGTCCGGCCAAAAAACCAACACTCTAATCCTATCTGTTGTAGTTCAGTCTTTCTTCTACTCCAGAAAGACCATGTACCTCTTATGCTTTTGAAGTGGGAGTATCAGAGATCCAGGTAATTTCTGTTTTCAGCTTTTTGCAGACTAACGCCAAAAAGGAGCACACTACCGGTGACCTCGAATGACCCAGATCTGAATTTTGACCCCTAAAACCATCCTTGGGTCACCCTGATTCAGAATATATATGGGTCTGTGGCCCATGGTTTGGGAATGGTTGAAGGACAAACAAATTAGCAAACATCACGTCTCTTTTATATATGTATATAGATTTCTTATCTGGTGCTTTTTACGCTTTATCTTTTCTCCTTATTCTCCTCAACGTTCCTTTTTATGCCTACTCCTACCTATGGTGGCGGAGGCAATAAATGATTGGTCTGTCCATCCGTTGGTGCGTGTGTGGGTCCGTGCGTCTGTAACACTGTTGTGCGCGCGACATTTTCTGAAACCATAGACGGACTTCCATCAAACTTCTGTCACGGATGTAGTAGGAGATGATGAACTGTTTAGGTCAGCTAGGTCATGACGTCAAGGTTCAAGGTCATATGGGGTCGACTTTTTAATCATTGTGGGCACGATACCTCCCAAAAGTCTCGATTGGTTTCGAACAAACTTTTGCCGGTGATGTTGTATGAAGTGTTGATGAACTGATTAAATTAGTGTCTTCAATGGGTCGAAGGTCAAGGTCATATGTGGTCGATTTACTTTATCTTTGGGTGAAATTTCTCCTGAACTCTCTGGACGGATTTAGACCAAACTTCTGTCAGTGATAAAGTATAAAGGGACGATGAACTGATTAGGTCAGCAAGGTCATGGAGGTTGTATGGCAGGACTGTGTGCAGTTCTTTGTGAGGACATACCGAGCGATGCTTTACGTCGACAACTCGGGGCCGGAGTTCTCGGCGTTTTATTTTTCCTTTCTACTGATATCCTAAATTACCACGTATTGGTGAATTAATCCCTTCAAGCCGATGATTTTTTTTTTTTTTTATTATACCTGAATCTAGATGATTGTAATAGGTTTATTAATGACTAGCAGGGATACTCGGCGTTGTCGGACCAAGAAGGCGAACATTCTAACCTTATTTGTTGTAGTTCAGTCTTTCTTTCTACTCCAAAAAGACCACTTACCTCTTATGATTTTGGAGAGGGATTATAGGAAGTCCAGGAAATTTCTATTTCAGCTTTCTCAGATTAACGCGCAGTATTTGTGTACACTTGTTTAGTATTACTGGTGACCTCAAATGACATCTGAGGTCAACCCCACATAGCCTATGTCTGAATCGAAGGTCATGCGAGTCTCCAGGCCAAAACTTTAGCTGCTGGGTCTGGTCGTTCGAACGTGTGTTAGCGGTGACCTCATATGAACTTGGAGGTGAACCTCACATAGCCTATGTCCGAACTAGAGGTCATGTGATTCTCCATGTCAAAAATTTTGCTGCAGGGATAGCCGGCTTTGCCCGGGCCAAAAAGGCGAACTGTCTCCCAGCGACCTCGAATGGCCCAGATCCAAATTTTGACTCCCCTAAAGCCATCCTTCAGTCACCCTGATTCAGAATATATATAGGTCTGGGTGTCTCTGGACCATGGTTTGGGCGTGAATCAAGTACAAACAAACATCGCGGCTCTTTTATATATATGTAGAAGCACTTGGGCTGGAACGGTTCATGGAAGATCTTTTAGGAACCCTCTGTGCGAAAGACCATTTTAAGCTGAACAAAGTGATCTGAAGGTAGCAACAGTAAAATATAAAAGGCGTCAACATAGCGAAGAATGGATGGATGTGTGAATGAGAGGGGGATGAACGGATTGGTGGATGAGGGGTAGGTGGATGAATGAATGGATGAGTGATTGAAAATGGGCTAGATGGATTGGTGGATGAGGGGCAGGTGGATGAATGAATGGATGAGTGATTAGAAATGGGCTAGATGGATTGGTGAATGAGGGGTAGGTGGATTAATGAATGGATGAGTGATTGAAAATGGGCTAGATGGATTGGTGGGTGAGGGATTGGTGGGTGGGTGGGTCGGTCTGTGAAAAAAGAGGTATATGGTATTGGCGTATGAGAGGTAAATGGATGTTTGGATGCATGAATGGATGGATAAGTGGGTGGGTGGGTAGGTTAGATAGGCAATATTGTGCCTGGTAGGGGGTAAATGGATGCAGTGGATGGATGGATGGATGGATGGACGAATGGATGGTCAGGTGAAGTATGTAGCTGAGCCCATTCTTCTGGTGTTCATAATCAATCCAATTTTGTTCCGTTCCAGAACATTCTTACTTTCACCGCCACTGTGCTTGGTATGTGTGTGTGTGTGTGTGCAGTTCGCTCTGTGTGTTAGTATGTGTGTGTTAGTGTGCATGTGTTAGTGTGTGCGTGTTTCATGATTTATGTATGTTTGTGCGTGTGTACGTGTTTGTGCGTGACTATGTATGTGTGTGTGTGTGTGTGTGTGTGTGTGTGTGTGTGTGTGTGTGTGTGTGTGTGTGTTCTCGTTAGGGATTGATAATTTTATCATCACCGTACCGCCATAATCTCGCCTTATTTTTCCCACCCAGAGGTGAGATGAGATACTTTCCAGAAAGCAAGAGAAAAGAGTTATAGTGGGAGAGCTAATGAACAGCATAACCAAAGAAATGGGCCACACACTCATTCACTTACCATTCACAAACCTAGAATCATCGTTTACCTCACAGAAATGATCAGCTGCGCCTTTTTCAAATACATATTTCTTTATCGATGATCTTCATATTTCATATAATAAAGTCTGTCGGTAGAGAACAATCATATTCAGAAAAGGGGTTCTAAATATTGTCATGTTGTTTTCCTTATATAGCTAATCAGACCAACTTCATCGATTGTAAGTTCCCGAGCCTCAACAACTGCACCATCTCATTTTTTTATTCACTCATTTCCTCTGTCTTTAAACAATTTTGAATTTTTTATGGTCTCCCACATCTATCTTCTGACTTCAGATTCGCTAACATATACCATTCTCACTCCCATCCTTATACCCATTCTCTCCACATCACCGTAATATTTAAAGTCTGTTCATCCTTAGTGCCAACAGACTTCTTTAGGCTGCGTTCACACCAAGCGATTCGAATCGATTCAATTCATGGAGAATCGTATCGATTCATGATTCGTCTTGATGCGACATGTTAATTCCTATAGGAACTGTTCACACCAAGCGAATCAATTCAATTCAAATCATGGCGATTCAAGGCGATTCAGAATCACTGATGCGCGAGGGTCCATTTTTTCATCAGTCACGGCGATTCAGTGGAGGAGTGAGCACTATGCTACCGGACGTCCTGATAAATTTAGTGAGAGAGCGACGTGCTATTTATGATGCTAAAAAGTGGAACAATGATTTTGGTGCATTCACAACGATAAACATATTATGTCTATTTTTTTACTCTATTCAGTCATAAATGAAGGCTGTCTTTTTTTTTACTGTATTCACAGCCATAAATAAAGGATGTCTATTTTCTTAATATATTCACAACCAGAAACAAAGAATTTATACTTATTTTTACTCTATGCACAACCAGAAATAAAAGATATGTTTTCTTAATGTATTCGGTATTCATAACCAGAAATAAAAGATGTTTTTTATACTGCATGAAACACTACTTCTCCCAACTTTCAGACTTTTTAACAGTTCACTTCTTACCTAAGGTAAATGGCAATCCTTTCTTCAACTCCAACTGCACGTCGGTAATTAGTATTCTGTTTTCTTATGTTGGGTGCAGTCAACTCCACTAGCATTTTAAACTGTTCAGTGGTCATCCTAAAATAATCATAAAACTTGTCTGAATTGTTTATCAAATCTGGGAACAAGTGTCCGAAACTCCCAAAATCAGGTCTTTTTGCATTAATTTCATGCACCCATATTCTTCTTGGACGCCTACGCCTACGCCGCCTCAGCCACAGCAACACCTCTATTTCAGCAAGAGCGTCTACGTCCATCCTCGTTCAAGTCAGCCTTTGCACTACTCCCTGTTGATTCTGACAGTTTGATTCTGTCGGTATGAACGGCGCTGATTCAAAATGAATCGAATCAAATGATTCTCCATGAATTGAATCGAATCGAATCGCTTGGTGTGAACGCAGCCTGACTCAAGTCTCTCCATTCACTGCTAAATAACACATATAGTCACTTTCCCTCTCAGCAGCAACGTTCATTCTATGCTTATCCACATATACTGTCAAAGAAGTGCTCATAAATGTCATCAGAAATCTGCATCAGTCTCTGGGTCGCCTGTAATGCTAATTTAATATCTATTAATGTACTTACTCGTTCTCTATGGCGGTGTGATTAGGAGGGATAGAACGGCCGCCTGGGAGGCATAGGAGCAAAGGTTCATATCCACAATAGAGGTCCGTCTTTTTACCAACATTATTATTTTGTTTTCAAAGTTGTTTTCGGATACTTTCTGCTTCTGAATAACTATTTTCCTTCGGTTTCACCTTCCAGTGACATCCTAATTCTTTATTACGCCTGAATTAAATTAACTCCTTGAATCCAGGCTATGTCAATATGGTATTCTTTCTGCCACCACAAAATCTTATTATTAAGCTCATAGCAAAAAATTGTGTTGAAGGTGTAAGAGAATGCTATATGTCTGACCACATAAACTTCGAAACTTCTAGCTTCACCTAAATAAAAATCATCAGGAGACGGCAAAAACAAAATGAAAAACTCGTACTCGAGCTGCGCTGTCAACCCCATCTCTCGTCATCGTGTTGAAGTGGTTGATTAACAACTATTGCTGTGTTTGGTCATCTGAGAGTGAGTATGGGAAGCTGAGAGTGTTAATACTGTAAAAATTAACGCTTTCATCGCCGTAACAAACGTATTACACCGTGTCACATAATGTCAAATGCTTTTTTCCAGCTAATAGTGGATATGCCAGCCTGAGAGTGTTATTATTGTTAGTATTAACTCTGCCATGGTAGAAATTACGCATGTTTTCCTGCTATCTCGGTTTATACTCAGCTGACTGTGAATCATAGGAGCCTGAGAGTGTTGATAGCTCTTCATAAGTTTTGTCCTTAAGACGGTTGATCAGGACTGGTGGAACCGTGGCCTGTGAGTCATAGGAGCCCGGGTTCACCTGGATTCCCACACACTCTTTTATATATCTACATATGCATATTTCTCTTCTGATAATTTCTTGTCGTCGATCTTTTCCTATTTTCCTTAACTTTCCTTATTTTCCTTTTCCTCTAGTAACTTAAATTTCCCTATGTCTGTAATTTAAACCTTTTAAGCACAAAAGGCGTCCCTTATACCCTCCCTAAATATAGATGAATAATAGGCTTCACAATTGCGTCTTTGGGCTGAAAAGGTTAATGGAAGATTTGTTTGGAACCTTTCAGTGCGAAAAACCATTTCCAAGTTGAATAAAGTGATCTGAAGCAGCAAGAATAAAATACAAAAGGCGTCAACACAGCGAAGAATGGATGTATGGATGGGTGTGTGTGCGAGTGAGAAGGGGGTGGATGGATTGGTGGATGAACGGCAGGAGGATGGACGGATGAAAATGTGAGTGAGAAGGGTTTGGATGTATTGGTGAGTTGGCGGTAGGTGGACTGATGGATAAGTGGAGGGGTATGTTAAAATGGAGAAGATATATTAATGAATGAGGGGTAGGTGGGTGGATGGATGGATGGATCAATGAGTAGGTGAGTGGGAGGTAGATACATTGGCTGATAAGAGGTAAGTGGATAGAGGGATGGATGGATGTGTGAGTGAGAAGGGTTTGGATAGAATGGTGTATGAGAGGCAGGCGGATGGATGGATGACTGTGTGAGTGACGAGGGGTTAGATAAATTAGTTAATAAGGAGTAAGTGGATGGATGGATGGATGGATGGGGGTGTATGAATGGATGGGTGGATGGATGGGCAGGGGAAGTATTTAGTTGCTTTCATTCTTATGGTGTTCATAGTCGACATAGTGTTCTTTACCAGAGCATTCTTGCCTTCACTGCCGCTCTCGGTCTG
This sequence comes from Coenobita brevimanus, assembly GCF_032717465.1. Classification (NCBI taxonomy): domain Eukaryota; kingdom Metazoa; phylum Arthropoda; class Malacostraca; order Decapoda; family Coenobitidae; genus Coenobita; species Coenobita brevimanus. Next base: position 43,820,322 of record NC_137050.1, on the reverse strand, counting down.
TCTGTCTGTCTGTCTGTCTCTCTCTCTCTCTCTCTCTCTCTCTCTCTCTCTCTCTCTCTCTCTCTCTCTCTCTCGTTTGTGTTTGTTTTTTTGTTTATTCGGTTCTTCAGCGTGCGACTGAGGATTTTATCATTACATCATGTCACCTATTTTTCCCACCTAGAGGTGGGGTTCTGTAGGCCCAAGAAAGCAAGGGGAAAAAAGTTATAATGGGATAAGTAATCAACAACATAGCCAATGAAATGGGCCACACACTCACTCGCTTACCATTCAAGCACCTAGAATCATCTCTCACCTCACAGAAATTATCAGATGGACATATATTTTTTATGTTTTATTGTTTATAGATTAGCTTCATATTTCCTATACAGAACGCCAGTCCATCAACAACAGTCAAGTTCAGGAAAGCGTCGCTAAGCATAGTCATGTTCATCTCATTACATAGCTCATCACACCAACTCGATCGCCTGCCTGATCCCGAGCCTCATCATCTTTAATTCCTTCATGTACATTTATCTAGTACACTCTTTGGACTCCATGCACATTCCTTACTAACTCCATTTTCACTGTTCTTACTCATGAGTTTCTTATATTATCACACCAAAGTCACACACATCTGCTTCTGTGGGCACTAAAACACTTTCATTCAGTCCTCTTGCAGCCTCCACATTCACAATTTCTCTCATATCCAACGCCCTTATCGGTCCAGCCACTTTCCATCTTTTTGCTATTCTACTTTCCTCTTAGTCTGCATGTTTAACTCTCCCTTCTATTACCGAACCCTGTGATGGAAATTCCCATACTAATATGTCTGTCTTCATTCACAACCAAATACTACTGTCAATTTCCCTCTCGACAACAGCGATCATTCTACACTTATCAACATATGCTGTCAAAACACGGCGCTCACACATATCAAGAGAACTCTGCACCCGTCTCTGCATCTCCATCGATACTAAATTAAAAACTGTCCATGCTTACTCAGCCTCTAAGACGCTGTGATCAGGATGGACAGAGCGGCCGCGTGGGAGTCACAGGAGCCAGGGTTGATATTCTAACCACTCTGTCTTTTTACTAATGTTTTTACTCCGTTTTTATACTTGATTTCGGGTACTTTCTGCATCTCAGTAACTATTTTCCTTTGGCTTCACCTTAAACTGACATCCTAATTATTCTATACGACATAATTAAATTAGCTCTTTGAATCCGGGTTACGTCATTTTGGTTTATTGTTACGGCCACCATACAATCTTATTATTAAGCTTAAGAATGACCTCTAATGATGAAGGGGTAAAGCGAACACCACATCTGACCCCTGCACATCTAAAAGTCCATCTGAATGTAAAAAAAAGAAAAAGAAAAAAAAAGAAAAAAAAAAAAGAAAACAAGAAAGAAAAAATCAAGCTCTGTTGTTAACTACTTTAATCGTCATCCTAGTAAGGTGGTTAATTCAGAGCAATACCGATGTTAATCATCTGAGAATGAGCATGAGTGGCTGATTATTAATACCGCAAAAATTAACCCTTTAATGGCCGGAACAAATGTATTATACAATGTCACCTAGCGCCAGATGCTCATATTTACCCTCTCGCGCACGATAAGTTTCAGTAAGTTTTCTGGCTCACGATTTTTCACTACGAAGCCGTCCGGCCGGGGAGCGCGCGCGCGGCAAATTTGAGCAAATTTGAGCGAATGAAACACATTCTTGCCTTATTTTCGCCACCCAAAAATCCATGTATTCCCATGAAACCTTCCTCAAGGTAGGCATCGATGTTTGTTCTATCTGATAAACAGGAGCAAAACACAGGAAAACACCAGCAGAAAAAGTTATTAGCCCTGGAAGCATGGTCGAGTAAACTGTTTTCACTTCCCAACATCGCCGTTTGAATGTTTTCCATCATACAGGAAAATGACCTAATAAGTTTTTATAGAGAATTTCATCAGCTTTCTAACGAAACAAATCCGGTTGAGATATGATGTATACTTTTCGAGAAAATGGCCAAAAACTGAAAGCCATTTTCGGAAAAAATTCACTGACCTCTGATAGCTAAATTTTCTCAGACACCTTATGTTTTTACTAAATAGTAATATGGCCAAATTCACCAGCTTTCCCCATCTCAAATATGAACCCCATACGCCTCATAGTTCTCGAGTAAATCGAAAGAAAGTACTAGGCACTCCGTCCGTGATTGACTTTCGCGATGCGCGCACGGCATACGCAATGTTCCCGCCTACGTAACAACGAATTCTTATCATAAATATTACATAGTTACGTATTGTACATACGTAGAATTTACTGCTCTTTATCATGGTTCAAACGTGAAATCGATACGTCCAATAGTTTTCGAGTAATTGGCCGACAAAGTGAGAGTATTACTACGAGCGTTAATCAATGGTAACAGCCGCGAAGAGACACTCATTTCCACCGCCTTTTCTCGCACAAAACGTAACATAATGCTTACATTTTGGTATTGATCATACGTAGAATTTAGTGGTATAGATCATGGTTGTCACCGAAAATCGATAAGTCTAATAGTTTTCGAGTAATTGGCCGACCAAGTGAGGTTAGTACTCCGAGCGCTTGTCACTGATAACAAACGCGAGGAAAAAGAAAAAAACCCTCGCCTTTTACCCCCCCAAAACGCTACCAAAGGCTTACATTCTGGTACTGATTATACGTAGAATTTAGTGGTATTGATGATGGCTGTAACAGAAAATCGATGTCTAATAGTTTTCGAGTAATTAGCCGACAAAGTGAGGTTATTACTCCGAGCGAATGTCACTGATAACAAACGGGAGGAAAAAAAACATTTCCCTCGCCTTTTACCCCCCAAAACGCTACCAAAGGCTTACATTCTGGTATTGATTACACGTAGAATTTAGTGGTATTGATGATGGTTGTAACAGAAAATCGATGTCTAATAGTTTTCGAGTAACTGGCCGACAAAGTGAGGTTATTACTCCGAGCGAATGTCACTGATAACAAACGCGAGGGAAAAAAAACATTTCCCTCGCCTTCAACGCTACCATAGGCTTACATTTTGGTATTGATCATACGTAGAATTTAGTGGTATTGATGATGGTTGTAACAGAAAATCGATAAGTCTAATAGTTTTCGAGTAACTGGCCGACAAAATGATGTTATTACTCCGAGCGCTTGTCACACAACAATCGCTAGGAACAAAAACATTTCTCTCGCCTTTTACCCCCCAAAACACTACCAAAGGCTTACATTCTGGTATTGATCTTACGTAGAATTTAGTGGTATTGATGATGGTTGTAACGGGAAATCGATAAGTCTAATAGTTTTCGAGTAATTGACCGACAAAGTGAGGTTACTCTTCCGATCGCTACCAACTTTTACACACACTGTTTTTTCCTTGCACACCTGCCTGAAGACTATGCTACCAACTTTTTTTCCCCCTATCTGTACAGACTGTTACATCTTCCATGGATGTTTTCCTATTGTTATAACCTACTACACATAAACATAACTCTTCTATAGTTACTGCTGTGGAGATTTACTTTCTTTCATATGTGTAATCTGTAGGAGAAAATGGTTATTTGTCTGAAAGTTGGAGAGGTAATGGTAATAGATTATTATATATATCAACAAAATTTGCAGAACTCACTTCCTCCAGGGGTGTTGATCCAGTTAGACCAGGGATTTGAAGATGAGGAGTTATGTAGTGTGTGTGTGTCAGCTTCTCCCTGAGAGTATGAGGCAACGCTATTTTTAGCACACACCACACTCGTTCACGGAAACTCGCAGCTTGTTTGACGTATATTTCATACAATTCCATACGCATTTACACTATCAGAATCACAATAATTCCAGCCCTAAAACACCAGTAATTCTCCCCTCCCGACTTCAGGTTTGCCCCTTCACAACACTCTTGTTTCATGCTGTATGTAACGCTTGCTGGCTCCATAATTTCACCAAGCCATCCACAGTATGTTTCACACAATATATATTTATGCCTTGGCTTCATTTATATACGTATTTCCACTCACGCCATACGGCCTACGGGGGGGCGGAGTGGCAAAACCCCGCTACACTGACCATGCGTCTGGCTCCAAGGCCCAACAATTGCTAACGGCCAGAATTGCTTTTCAATACATATATGTATGTTCCATCGACAATATCACGTCACTATATGTTCACATACAATGTATTATCTCACTGAGTCAATAGGGCCTTTGCCTCGGGCGAGAGGGGGAGAATTATGGATGATTTAAAGGGAACCACGAGCTGTCAAACACCACTGCCTGACTGCTCAACAAACACTGAGGTTGGAGGGAGCGGGCTGAGGTAGATAAGGCAAAGCAGCGTTGCCAATGACTTACCTCGAGAGAGCTTTGGCGGCCCTATGATGCGTCCAAAAATCACGCAAATCAGCCTATAAGTTTTTTTCTGACGATTATTTTGGTGCTTAAACCACGCGATTCGAGTGACTGTGCCATATCGCAAAGGAGGCGACGTCACTCGAATCAAGTGAGTGTGTCTGGGAGGGTTTAGCTAATAGTGACTCTGCCAGCCTGAGAGTGTTGATAGTTCTTAATAAGTTTGGCCCTTCAGACGCCGTGATCAGGACTGGTGGAATCGTGGCCTGTGAGTCATAGGAGCCCGGTGTCACTAGTCGTCCGCACTGTCTTTTTACTTTTATTTTCACTTTATTTTCTGAGGATTTTGCATCTGATTCCCCACCCCCCAACTTTTCATTTCCGAATGATCTTTCCACTTCTCTATCTTATCTATTGCCAGATGCCTTAATCGCATAAGGGGTAGTCACAAATAAATCGCCTCCTCGTTACCTTGTTCCCCGCCATTTCACTGCTCTGCTCCCAGCTCACAAACCTCTCTTTCATATTCCTCTCCACTCCATCCCTCCATTTCATCATCAGCCTCCTCCTCCCTCTCCCCCCCTCCACCTCGTTCACATGCACTTTCCTTGTCAGTCTCTCGCAGTCCATCCTCTCCACATGGCCAAACAACCTCAGTGTATTCCCCCTAACGTTTTCTATCACATCCACATCCACACCACAACACTCCATCACTTCCTAATTTGTCAGTCCATCTCTCCATGTAACATCACATGCTCCTCTCATATAACTCATTTTCACTGTGCTCATTCATGACTTGTGTCCTTCCAACAAGGTACAAGGCTTCACTTCCATACGTTAGAGTTAGTATCATAGTACTATCATGCAGTGACCTTTTTACTTCCATATTTTCTTCACTATTTCTTATCACTGCCTTCAAACAAGCAGCAACTTCTCTTCACGTACTATCGTAAATTCTATTACACATATTTTACATCCTTTCAGACAGATGCCGTATCTTTCATATCATTCGGGATTGTGATTTCTTTTTAGCCTCCATTATAATATCTTTGGAGTAAACGGGTTAATGAAGTCTGTTTGGAACTCTTCAGTAGAGAAGACTATTTCTAAGGTGAATAAAGTGGACTGAAGGCAGAAAGATTATAATACAAAAGGTGTGATGGTAATGAAGTATTTACCTGCTGTCATTGCCCTACCTGGTGGTGTAGTGGTTAGAAGGCCCCAGTGGAAGTGACGGCCGTGCATAAGTTGGTTACCCCACAGAGTGACTGGAAGTTTGTCGATCATGTAAAGCCACCAGGAGAAGTAGGCCGGTCAACTACCCTGAAATGTACCAGAATACGACAGCCTAGCCTAGGGCCCCTACGCGTACATGGGGGTAAAATGAAATTAACTGTTACTGCTTTATTTTATTTATTCATTTATCTCTCTATTATTTATTAATTTATTTATTACATTCTACTGATGTTCATAGTTGACCAGAATATATGATGTCCTATTGTACTTTCTTCATTACTGACTGTGTGTGTGTGTGTGTGTGTGTGTGTGTGTGAGTGTGTGTGTGTGTGTGTGTGTGTGTGTGTGTGTGAGTGTGTGTGTGTGTGTGTGTGTGTGTGTGTGTGTGTCTTGTTTTACTGTGTGTGTTTGCATGTAAGTGTGTGTTTTTGTGTGTGTGTTTTTGTCTTTCTGGGTGGGTTTCTGTGTGTGTTTGTGTGTTTGTGCAAGTGTGTGTGTGTGTGTGTGTGTGTGTGTCTTGTTTTACTGTGTGTGTGTGTTTGCATGTAAGTGTGTTTGTGTTTGTGTGTGTTTTTGTCTTTCTGGGTGGGTTTCTGTGTGCGTTTGTGTGTGTGTGTGTGTGTGTGTGTGTGTGTGTGTCCGACTCTGAGCATAGGCTTCATAGCCCGCTCTGAAGGTCCAGTAGTCCTCCTACATACCATACACCTCTCTACATGTCACCACTTCGGCGCTAACACCCACCGTCTATACTGACTACATGCTAGGGGTGTCTCATATAGGACTGGTGTATTGGTATTAGCGAGGGTATTTTTACGACATGTCGGCGGGTCTTAGTTTGCAACTAAGTGTGTGTGTTTGTGTTATGGGTGTGTTTCTCTGTGTGTTTGTGCGTGTGTTTGACTGTGTGTGTAATTGTGTCTCTCTGTGTCTGTGTTAGTGTATGCGTGTATGTGTTGTGTGTGTGTGTGTGTGTGTGTGTGTGTGTGTGTGTGTGTGTGTGTCTGTCTGTCTGTCTCTGTGTGTTTTGACAATAGTCGCGGCGCTCGACTCTGAGGTTATTATCGTCCCCTGGCAACATACCATTCAAAAGTGCGTCTGGTTTCGTGTATAATTTGAGACGCATGTTATTCGTGTATAATATATTCGTGTATAATAATATTCGTGTATAATATATTCGTGCATAATACTATGATTCGTGTATAATATGATACGAAATCGGATGCACTTTTGAATGGTTGGTTCCCAGGGTACGATAATAACAACCTCAGAGTCGTGCGCCGCGACTATAGTAATTGACGACTTTATCACCATAAACATCACTCTCTCCCCTATAAATTCCCACGCAGAGGTGAGGTGAGGTAGCTTCCAGGAAGCAAGGCAAAAAGAAAAAAAAACAAATATGTAATGGGAGAGCTAACCAATCGCACAGCCAATGAAATGTGTGAAACACTCATTCACTTACTATTCAAACATCTAGACTGATCAGTCACAGCACCCGCGTTTCTTAACCTTTTCCGACCTCAGAACCCCCTTGTGATAAGGTCTCAGTCCAGTATCCCTTTACATTTGGTTACTGGGACTACACTTGCTACACTACTGCAGGGTTGAATTAAAGTGAAGTACTAGCTAACAGTTTATTTTATACATTCTAAAAAAAAAAAAAAAAAAAAAAATCAAGGATGCCAATACTAAGCAAAACCAATAAGAAAAAAAAAAACAATAATCCAGCATTTTCCAGCACCCCCTAAAATTTATTTCAGCACCCCTGGGGGTGCTAGCACCCCAGGTTAAGAAACGTTGCATTACAGAGAAATGATCAGCTGGACATTTCTTTTTTTTTTTCTTTATAGACGAGCTTCATATTTAGTATAAAAAAAGTAAATCCGAGACAACAGTTTCGTTTAGAAAAGGGGTACAAAACATTGTCATATTCCCTTTCTTACCTAGCTCATCAGACCAACTTAATCCCCTGTTAGTTCCTGAGTCTCATCAACTTAAATACCTCAATTTAATACACACTTCTTTACCCTGTTTTCCAAATTTCTTGATCTGTCATGAATTCTTCCAGCTTCAGACACACACATACCATTGTCACTCCCATCATATCCATTTTGTTAATATGGTCAAAACATATAAAGACTTTGTGTAACCATTGTGTAACGAGACCTTGTTTACTTCACATCGTTCTCGATTCATGGAATCTCTTATCTTATTCTCTCTTTGTACTCCACACACGTGCCTCTGAAACCCCAAGTCCACTGCTTTCGTTCTTGAGCTTTCATTCTAACATCACAACAAAGTCTCACACTCATATGCTGCTGTGGGCACAAAAACACCTTCATGCAGTCCTCTTGCAACCTACACATTCACTCCTTTCACTATAACCAAGGCCCTTATTGATCCAACCATTTTCCTCCCTCCGCAATTGTGCCTCACATTTAGTCTATGCACATTAAATTTCCATTTCTATAACTGCACCCAAGTACAGAACTCGCTCAGTAATTCGTCTCTTTCCGTTCACGGCCAGAAAACACCGAAAATCACTCCCCCTCTCAACAGTAACGACCGTTCTAGACTTATAATCAAGTACTACCAAACCACGGTGCTCATAGATAACAGAACTCTGCACCAGTCAGAATCACCAGCGACGTTAAATTAAAAACAGTTGATGTGCTTACTCAGCCTCTAAGACGGTGTGATCAAGATGGATAGGACGGTCACCTGGGAGTCATAGGAGCCAGGGTTCATATCCTTGATGATAGTCCCCGTCTTTTTATAGATTTTTTTTTTTCTGTTTGGTATTTTTTTCGGGTAGTTTGTGCATCTGGGGAACTATTTTCCTTTCTTCCTTTCCTACAGCGATATCCAAATTCTTCTATGCGGACGAATTTAACCCTCTGAATCCTGGTAATGTATTTTCCTTTTTAATTATTACTGATATCAAACAGTTGTGTTCAACTTAAGAAAGGCCTCTCGTGTTGGAGTGTTGAAGGGGGATAAAAGAAAGTTGCTCATTTAACCAAACACATTCCGAAAATTCTATCCAAATGTAAATAAAAATCATCATGAGACGGTAAAAATAAGATAAGACGTCCACGGTCTGCCCTATTAACCACATCATCGTCATTGTGTTGACGTCGTTGATTAAAAACTGTTGCTCTGTTTAGTCATCTGAGAATGAGCATGACAGGCTGAGAGTGTTAGTGTTGTAAAAATTAGTCCTTTCATGGCCGGGACAAACGTAGGATACTGTGTCACTTTCCGCCAATTGCTATTATGTAGCTAATAGTGAGGATGCCAGCCTGAGAGTAGTATAGAATATTTTTAGCATTAACTCTTCCATGATAGACATAACTTCTGTATACTTTTCCCTGTACCTCAATTTTACTCATCTGGCCGTGAGTCATTGGAGCCTGAAAATGTTGATAGCTCGTATTACGTTTGGTCCTTAAGACGGCGTGATCAGGACTGGTGGAATCGTGGGATGTGAGTCATAGGAGCCCGGTTTCAATTCCTAGCGCCTAGTCTTTTTACTTTAAAAATCATGTGGTTTTCTTGAGTTTTTCATTTTTTTTTTTTTCAGTTTCATTTCTTTTCGCTTACTAATATCCTAAGTTCTGTTATGCATGTTTTGCCTCCTTCATATAATGACCATTTTTTTTTTCTCTCTCTTTTTTAATCTTTGGTGCTCGTGATAGGTAGTTTGTTGTTAACCTTCATTATGTTATCCATTCACTGGTCGTGTTAATGGAGTCTGCCTCGAGTTTTTCAGAACATGAGATCATTTCTAAGGTGAATAGAGTAACCTGAAGTTTGGTCCTTAAGACGGTGTGATCGGGACTGGTGGAATCAAAGTCCTCGAGTCATAGGAGCCCGAGTTCACATCAAACCTGCTCCCGTTTTTTTCTTTTTCGTTAATACTTGTATCTTTTGCTTATAAATCCACTTTTCCCATTTTTCCGATTTCTCCTTATGTTTCTCTCCCGTTTACATCGAAAATTCTTTAAAATATTTGATTTTCCCCCATCATGGTGTGTGTGTGTGTGTGTGTGTGTGTGTGTGTGTGTGTGTGTGTGTGTGTGTGTGTGTGTGTGTGTCTGTCTGTCTGTCTGTCTGTGTGTGTGTGTGTGCCTGTGTCTGTGTGTCTGTGTCTGCTTTTTTATATGTGTATGAGTCTGTGTTTGCTTGCATCTGTATATGTCTGTATATGTATTTGTCTGCGTGTGTTTTTGTCTACGTGTGTGTTTCATTTTGTGTGTGTTTGTGTGTGTATGTGTGTGTGTGTGTGTGCGTGTGTGTGTGTGTGTTTGTGTGTGTGTGTGTGTGTGTGTGTGTGTGTGTGTGTGTGTGTGTGTCTGTCTGTCTGTCTGTCTGTCTATCTCTGTGTCTGTGTGTCTGTCTGCGTTTCTATATGTGTATGTCTGTGTTTGCTTTCGTCTGTATATGTCTGTGTATGTATTTGTCTGCGTGTGTTTTTGTCTATGTGTGTGTGTGTGTGTGTGTGTGTGTGTGTGTGTGTGTGTGTGTGTGTGTGTGTGTGTGTGTGTGTGTGTGTGTGTGTGTGTGTGTGTGTGTGTGTGTGTGTGTGTGTGTGTGTGTGTGTGTGAATGTTTCTGTCTTTGTGTTTGTTTTTGTGTGAGAATGATTGTAGCTTTGTGTCTGTGTGTGTTTTTGCTTGTTTCTGTTTATGTCTGCATTTATGTGTGTGTGTGTGTGTGTGTGTGTGTGTGTGTGTGTGTGTGTGTGTGTGTGTGTGTGTGTGTGTGTGTGTGCGCTAGCGTTTCTTGCTGTGCTGGCGGTGTCCAGTTTTTCCTCTGTAACTAAGATAAATCTTTATTTGCAACTCTTGGTGCCACTGACAGTAATTACGTGTTTGTGATGATGATGATGATGATGATGATGATGATGATGATGATGATGATGATGATGATGATGGTGATGATGATGATGATGAGGAGGAGGAAGGAAGGAAGAAAACACTGTGGGCAAAGCGTGTGTGGTGGGATGGATGGTGAGGGTGAGGGAGGCAGCTCTAAACACGCCCAGGTTCCTGTGATCGGTTCCCGTCTCAAGCGTGATTTTTGTTTGTTAATATTTTATTAATATATCTTTATTAAAACACAACTCTCCGGAATCCCTTTTTAAAATTTATAGTGGCGAGTTGACTCTGGTAGGGAATATTAATAGCATCTGTTAAAATCATCATCATCATCATCAATCTAACGTCTTTTTCCAACCAAACGATTGAGTGAGGCAGGATCTAGATAAAAAGGAGTAAGCACGATAAAGGAAGAATGCATCGACAACATTGCCAGTGAAATGTTCCACACACTGACTGAAACAAGAGTCAGGCCCCAGGGAATCCTGACTAAACCTCAAAGGCGTAATCATCCTGTCATTTCTTTTCTCATGCAGGAGAAGGGGTATTTTTCTCTCTAGATGCTTTTTACATTGGCTTTCCCACAGTCAATCAGACCACTGTTTTATTAAAAGAGCCTGCCAAACCCTTGTGATGCTCTCTACTATTCAGTACATACTTCATCAAGCTTACTCGATCCCTTGTCAGCTGCCAAGCCTGATCAACCTTTTTCTTTTCACTCATTTATTTGCCATTATCAAGTCACCTTTTTCTCAGCCTACCACGCTTCCCACCTTCAGACACACTCACATGCACTATTTTCATTACCACATTTATCCTCATTCTCACTATACGAACATAAGTTGTATGCGGCTTTCGTGGATTCGGAGAATGCATATGACAGGGGGGATAGACAAGGATTGTGGAAAGTGTTAAGAATATATGGAGTAGATGGGAAGTTGTTGAATGCTGTGAAGAGTATGTACGATGGTGCGAAGGCTGCAGTGCGTGTGGATGGTGAACTAAGTGAATTTTTCTCTTTGAAGGTTGGGTTGAAACAGGGATGTGTCATGTCTCCATGGTTGTTCAATCTGTACATGGATGGGGTAATAAAAGAGGTACAAGGTAGGGTAGTGGATGTTGGAGTGACCCTGGTGAGAGAGGATAGTGTTTGGAAACTCGCTGTACTGTTGTTTGCAAATGATACTGTGTTGTTGAGTGAAGACGAAGGGGAGCTGCAAGGCTTGGTGGATGAATTTGAGAAAGTGTGTAAGAAACGGAATCTAAAGGTGAATGTAGGGAAGAGTAAAGTGATGGTCTTTGAGAGAGGTGAAGTCAGTGAATGTACAGCGAGGTTGGATGGTGAGGAATTGGAAAATGTGAGTACGTTTAAGTACTTGGGCAGTGTGATGAGTAAGGATGGAGGTTTGGAGGGTGAAGTGCTTGAAAGGGTACAGCAGGGAAGAAAGGTTGCTGGTTCTTTGAAAGCAGTGATAAGAAACAGGGAAGTGAGCATGGAAGTGAAAAAGTTACTACATGACAGTATTGTGATACCAACTCTAACGTACGGAAGTGAAGCTTGGACGTTGTTGGAAAGACACAAGTCAAGAGTGAGAGCAGTGGAAATGAGTTATTTAAGAGGAGCCTGTGGAGTCACATGGAGAGACAGGCTGACGAATGAGGATATAAAGGAGCGTTGTGGTGTTGATGTGGATGTGATAGGAAGCGTTATGAGGAACACACTGAGGTGGTTTGGCCATGTGGAGAGGATGGAGGGTGAAAGACTGACGAAGAGAGTGTATGTGAGTGAGGTGGAGGGGGAAAGAGGGAGGGGGAGGCCGAGGATGAGATGGAGGGATGGGGTGGAGAGGTATATGAGAGGGGGGTGTGAGTTGGGAACAGGGCAGTGAAATGGCGGGGGACAGGGCGACTTGGAGGCGATTTGTTTGTGGCCACCCCAAACGGGATTGAGGCGTCTGGCAATAGATAGATAGATAGACGTTCTCTTAAACCCTCTTATCATCAGTCTTTCTGACTTCACAGCTTTCACTAATCACTTCAGTTATTATCCTGCCCAATAAACGCCCTCCACACACATTTGTCAAGTAATCTTCCTTCCATTGCTCCTCCTCTTGGCGTCGTTCCCATGCCACAGTTCAGTGCTCCACCTACAACACTAAAAGTTGTATCAAAACACTTTTATACCATTATTTGCAGCCCAGACACCCCGACGTTTGCATAGTACTAAATCCTTTTAGTACCGTACTCTCCGCCTTCTTTCCATGTGCTTCCCTATTTTCCACCTCCTTTGCACGCTTACCGCTATTCTTCCATTGCTCGTAAGTTTCCTTAAATTCCCTCACCAGTTCGTCTCTTTACATTTATCTTCATATCAAACTGACACTTTCCCTCTTCTTGAGTTAAAATTACGTTACAACAATTAAAATATTTGCCTTCACATCATGACACTCACGGACATCAACAAACTCAGCACCAATCTCTCAACCACCAGCCATGTTAGATTGTGAACTGTGGATATGATCAGTCAGCCTCTAAGATGGTGTGATCAGGACGGATGGAACGGCCGCCAAGGAGTCCCAGGAGCTAGGTTTCACATCCAGCTGCACCGCAACCGTCTTTTTGCTTTTTTTTTTTTTTTTACTAGCAGGGGTAACCGGCGTTGCCGGGCCGAAAAGGCAGACACTCTAATCCTATTTGTTCTAGTTCAATCTTTTTTTCTACTCCAAAGGTGGATGTTGTGCAGGGGCGCACCCGGGAGGGGGGGCACCGGGCCCAGGCCACCCCCCCTTAGCTCTCTGGGTCCTTTAAAAACGTATATACATTTATTTCGATAACAGCAAAACATGAAAAATTGGCGGGTACAAACAAAGAGTGACACATGAGGCAGCAGCAACCTAACTCTAAACCTGCATGTGATCCCCCCGTAATGATCGGATTACCTGACCTCACCTCACCACGGGCACCCCCCTTAGAAAATTTCTGGGTGCACCCCTGATGTGTATACGGACGCAACGACCTATCTTGCTCTCGTGTTCCTGAACTTGATTCTTCTGAATTCTCTACTCTCTGGCTTCAGCTCTCCTGTCATTCTCTGACTAAATATATTCGCTGTTTATTAATCTCCTAATTATACTGATTATAAAAAATTCTTTGACTTTTTTTACTTCTATGATGGAACACATCCTATCCATTTCTCCTTTCTCTGAAATCTCCATTCTAGGAGATTTCAATGTTCACCACCACCTTTGGCTCTCCTCTCCTCTCATTGATCCATCTGGTGAACAAGCCTACATCTTTTCTATTCTTAATGACCTAGAGCAACACCTACCCGTATCCCTGATTGCCTTGGAGAGAGCCCCAACATACTTGACCTTTTCCTTACAACTAATCCTTCTGCTTACATTGTTAATCTTTTCCCTCCGTTGGGCTCCTCTGATCATAACCTTATTACTTAACCTGTCCTATCACTCCGGTTCGGCCTGTGGACCCTCCAAAGAAACGTCGTCTGTGACACTTTGAAGCTGTGGATTGGGAGGCCCTCAGGCAGTACTTCTTTGATTTTCCCTGGAATGATCATTGCTTCCATGGCCGGTAGTCATCTGAGTGTGCCTTGCACGTAACGGAGGTTATTCTCTTGGGCATGGAAGCATACATTTGTGGCGTATATTACACCACAATTCATAGTGTACCTTGCATTTCACCTACACACGTGGTTTCCTTCCAGCGTGGTCCCTTGTGGTTTTCCCCACTTTGTTTTCTTGTTGAGCATGGTTACTCATGCCGCTACCAACAGTATTCAGTTTCCCATCCCTCTTCACCTGTACTAGTGCTGCTACCAATAATATTCGATCTCTCATTCCTACTCGCCGGTGGTGGTGCCTAAACCAATCAAATTCGCCTATTCAGACAACCTAGGCATACCTGTGCTCTGCCTACCTTATTAAAAGGTTTAAAACCCGACCTAGCCCGCGCCCCCTTTTTCCCTCTCAACTTCACCAGGCTAACTACCTGCTTCTCGCCATCTCTCCTAGTAAATCTGGCCACGCAGTACGACCTTACATATACAATACACGTAAACACATCAGCTCAGCACTACCACTCCTCACTAAATTCATTGCTCATATTTTAGTCTGTAACTATTTGTCTAAACAATTGATCTACACATGCTGTAAATGTAATTACCTTGTACAACTTGAGGTCATGAAATAACTCTATATTGTTCGAAGTCAATAATCACTGCCCTGTCTAGTTCTTTTCATCACATGTGTGTTTATCCTTATCATTTGCCTTGGTGTCGCCCTAGTATAATATACCCATAACTGAAATGGTACAGTGGTGACCTCCCGGAGCGTTTAAAGAACATGGATACCTTAAAAAACATCCATCTATCCTTTCCTACATTCACGTACGATATTAACACGTGGTTTACACAAGTTGATGCCGCGCGGCCTGAAGATATCAGTGATGACAACAAATTCAGAGCAGTTGTCCGCACTCTCCCAACTCAAGTAGCTGCCTTTGTGTGGGACGTACTCCTGAAACCACCTACAGAGCACAAATATAAAACACTGAAGGAGAGTCTGCTGTGGACCCTGGGCAAATCAAAGCAGGCACTTTTAATGGAGCTGGATGCATTTCGCTCCCAACAGCAGCGCCCCTTGGCCCTCCTTGCCCACATTCAGGCCACTCTCACGGCAGCGGGGGCCACCTTATCAGATGACTTCCTCCGACACAGACTCCCCCAGCTCATACCACCAAACTTCTGCCTCCACCTAGCATCCCTGGGCCCTGGCACTTCCCTTGCTGAGTTCATCAAGAGGGCGGACAATCTGTACGAAACTCAGCAGCATTACACTATCCATCCAGTAAGTGCACACACCTGTTTCCCCCCTGTCATAGCCCCCAGTGCTACCCTGAGTGAAACAGTGGTGTCAGTGAACAGTGTTACTAACAAAAACGGTTCCATGTCAGAGCTGTGTACCTTATTAACAAATTTAACAAATAGAATAGATAAACTGGAAAGTAAAATAAGTGGCTTCACCACTCACACCCCCAGTGTTGCAAATCATTCCCCAGCCCCTCCGTGTTCCAACAGTGTTCCCCCAGTGAACCATGATCGGAATGCTAATCCCCAAACAGCAAGGAACGATTTTGTGTTGTGTACCTATCACAAGTGCTTTGGCATGGAAGCTAGATGATGTGCACCACCTTGCATATTCACGGGGAACTCATATGGCGGGAGACAATCCCAGTAGTGTCCCCTGCCATGCACAACGAACGCCCTGTCATCATCAGCACACTTAAAGTCACGCCACATTCCACTGGCTCCAGGGAACTGCTATGGGTTAAAGACGCCATCTCCAGCTCAAAATACCTTATTGACACTGGAGCCGCATTCAGTATAGTCCCTCCTACCTCTGACCACAAAACGGCTCAGCAGCCCGCATTTGACCTGAGAGCAGCAAACGGCACCCCCATAGCCACATACGGCACAGAATCCCGTCATGTGGCACTCGCCCAACCAGTGTCATTTACTTGGCCATTCCTTGTCGCAGACGTTAATCAACCCATTGTTGGTGTTGACTTCTTGGAGGCACATGACTTGCTAGTGGATACCAGAGGACGGAATCTATATCACAGACCCTCAAACTCGTTCATCCAAGTAACCGGGTGTGCTGGTAATCCGCCACTCATTACACACCTTCATCAGGAGTCCTCATACGATTCCATACTACTCCAGTTTCCCCTCTTGACCTCTCAGACCCCCAACCATGGCTGCACAAACTATGGTGTAGAGCATTGCACCATCAATTCCGGGCCGTCCTGTTTCGCCCGTCCCAGACATCCCCCAGAACATCGTCAGGCAGCGGAAAAGGAGTTTCGGGCGATGCTCGACGAGGGCACCATTTGACCTTCATATGCTATTGGGCATCCCCTCTACACATGGTTCCTAAGGCACAGCACGGTGAGTGGAGAGCATGTGGGGACTACAGGGCATTGAATGCGATGACAGTTCCCAATAGATACCCCATTCCCCAAATCCAGGCTTTCCATCACCAACTGCTCGGCCGCCAAGTATTTTCCAGGATCGATTTAGTTAGAACGTTCCACCAAATCACTGTGGCAGAGAAGGAAATCCCCAAGACTGCAGTGACCACCCCCTTTGGCCTTTTTGAATTCATAAAGATGAATTTCGGCCTCAGAAACGCCGCACAAACGTTTCAGAGATTTATGGACCAGGTTGTCAAGGGGCTAGATTTCTGTCATGGTGTACACTGATGACATCCTCATCACTTCTGATTCCCATGAGCAGCACAAAACACATCTCCAAATTCTGTTCCAAAATCTGCAGGACTACGGGCTGCGTATGCCGGCGAAATGTATCCTCGTTGCAGACGAACTGGATTTCTTGGGCTACAGGGTATCAGGCACAGGTATTACGCCCCTCCCGCAGAAGGTGGACGCCATTAAGGACTTCCTACACCCGGCTGCACCAAGCAGACTCAGGGAGTTCTTGGGGGTGGTCAGTTATTATCACAAGTTCCTTAGAAACCCCGCATCCACACTAGCCCCATTTAACGATTTCCTGAAGGGGACGAAAAAGACATCCTCCAAGCCTCTTGAGTGGACTGCACAATCAGACCATGCCTTCACACCCTCAAAAACCACATCGTCATCACACCCCACCTAGCATACCCATCACCAGATGCCCCCATGACACTCACCACAGGATCCTTTGCCGAAGCAGTGGGTGCAGTCCTACAACAACAAATCACAGGTACAAATGTGCCTGTCGCATTCTTCAGCCAGCACCTTAACCCTGCCCAGTGCAAATACAGTGCCTTCGACAGGGAGTTGCTGGCTATATATGAGGCAGTCAGACATTTCAGGCACCTTCTGGAAGGTAGAGAATTCACCATCCTCACTGACCTTAAACCCCTTATTTATGCCATGGGTCAGAAAGGGGAAGATTGGTCTCTTCGGGTGGCAAGACAGCTAGCCTTCATATCAGAGTTTTCCACTAACATCCAGCATATCAGTGGGTACCTGAACACAGTTGCGGACACCTTGTCCCGTGGAGTTTCAGCTGTTGTCCCCAGACTACCCCCGCTTGACCATGCGGCCTTGGCCTGGGAGCAGGAGGACGATCAGGAACTCCAAGCATTGCTGCAGTCCGCGACCTCACTGCAACTGCAACAGTTAGATATCACCGACACATCCCGGAAACTCTGGCGTGACATATCCTGCGGTACAGCACGGCCCTATATTTCCCAACGATTCCGCAAGTCTTTAGTCATTACCAAGAGATGGCACACCCAGGCATTTGCGGCATGCACAGCTTACTTAGCTGGCGGGAGGTACGGTCAAGTATGAGGCGTGACACCACTACCTGGGTCAGAGCGTGCGTGGCTTGTCAAGCAGCAAAGGTGCATCGCCACACCAAGACACCACTTCAACCGCTGCCCACATCAACTCCACACTTCCACACGGTCCACATTGACATTCTCTGCCCCCTGCCCGAATCTAGGTGTGTATGTGTGTGTGTGTGTGTGTGTGTGTGTGTGATTGTATATGTCTCTATGTATGTAACAGTTCAAGTATGTGTGTGTATATGTATGTGAGTGTGTGAGCGTTTGTGTGTGTGTGTGTGTGTGTGTGTGTGTGTGTGTGTGTGTGTGTGTATCAGTATGTGTGCTTTTCTGTGTGCATCTGTGTGTGTGTGTGTGTGTGCGTTCTGACTAGCAATTAACGATTTTATCACCATCAACATCACTATCTCCCGTACAATTTCCCACCCAGAGGTGAGGTGAGGTAGGTTCCAGGAAGCAAAGCAAAAGAAAAAGTTGTAATGCGAGAGCTAACCAATCGCACAGTCAATGAAATATGCCACACACTCATTTGCTTAGTATTCAAACATCTAGAAACATCAGGCACTACACATAAATGATGAGGTGGACATTTTTTTTTTACTCCTCTTTGTAGACGAGCTTCGTCTTTCCTCTAAAGAGGGTAAAACCGTCGACAACAATTATGTTTAGAAAAGGGGTGCCAAACATTGTCAGATTCCCTTTCTTACATAACTCATTAGGCCAACCTGATCTCCTGTTAGTTCCTGAGTCTCATTAACTTCAGTATGTCGCTTTATTACATACTTATTTACTCTGTCTTTTAACTTTTGTGATGATCTGCCAAACATTCTCCCAATTTCAGACTCATTCACACATACCATCGTCACTCCCCTCCTTAAATCCATTCTCTCCATATGACCAGGACATCTACTGTACAGAGTTTGTTTAGCCCTTGTGAAACGAGACTTTGTTTACTCCACATCGTTCTCGATTCACATAATTTCTAATCGCATCCAATCTTTTTACTCCACACACGTTTCTCTGAAACCCCAAGTCCGCTGCTCTTGTTCTAGAGGCTTTTGTTCTAACATTACATCAAAGTGTCTCTCCCATATGCTGCTGTGGGCACTAAAACACCTTCATGCAGTCCTCTTCCAACCTCCACATTCACACTTTTGTCTAAAGCCAGGACCCTTTTTGATCCAGCCATTTTCCTTCTTTCTGCAGTTCTATGTTCCCTTTAGTCTGGACATTTAACTTCCATAATTATCTATAACTGCACCCGGGTACCAAAAATCTCAATAAATCGTGTCTCTCCATTCACGAGCAGAAAACACTGATAGTCACTCTCCCTCTCAACAATAACGACCGTTCTAGACTTATCAACACATACTATCAAATTATGGTGCTCATAGATTTCAACAGAACTCCGCAACAGGCTCTGAATCACATGCAATGCTAAATTATAAAACAGTTGATGTGTCTGCTTTCCTAAGATGGTGTGATCAAGATACACAGAACGGCCGCCTGGGAGTCATAGGAGCGAAGGTTCATGTATGTCTCACCCCGTCTTTTTACTGACATTTTTATTTCGGTTTTATAGATCTTTTGGGTACTTTATACTTCTGAGTAACTATTCTCCTTTGACTTCAACTTCTACTGACATCCTGATACTTATGTACGACCGAATTAAATTAACCCCTTGAATCTGGGTTACGTCATTATGGTCTATTCTTACTTGCCCTAGAGGACCTCTTCATTATGCTTAAGAAAGACGTCTCGTTTTGACGGGGTTAAAATAAGGCCACATTTAACCCCTTCAGATAAAAGACTATCCATACCAAACAAAAGTCTATAACTCTCTCCTAATATAAAGAAAAATCATCAGGAAACAGGAAAACAAATGAAAAACACTTCCCCGGCCTGCGCTGTTAATCACATCACTGGTCATCGTGTTGAAGTGATTGGTTAACAGCTGCTGCCAATGTTTAGTCATCTATGGGCGAGAAAGGGAGGCTGAGAGTGATAGTATTGTTAAAATTAACCTTTTCATGGCTGGGAGAAACGTAGTATACTGTGTCACCTAGCACCAGAAGCTTATTTTTAGCTAACAGTGAGGATGCCAGCCTGGGAGTGTTAATATTGTATGCATTAACCCTTCCCTGATAGAGTAACTTCTGCATTCCCACTATCCCGATTTTACTCATCTGGCTGTGAGTCATAGGAACTTGAAAGTACTGTTAGGACTCCATATTATAAATACAATTAATTATAGAAAACATGATAGATACATAGATAAATATACAGATAGATAGACAGAGCACCAGGCAAGCCTGGGAACGGGAAATGAGCTTGCAAGTGTAACTGAGGAAATGTTGACAATACACTGGAAGCAGCAAGTCAGGGGATGATATAAGTAGTGTGTCAGCGAGATAGCATACGAACAGTGCCTAGTGACCATACACACACATACACACATACTCACACACAGGTTTCTAGAACATTCCAACAACAGTGTAACACACGTGACACCTCCCCTGCTACACCAGAATTTAGGAAGCAGAGCTCAGATGGAGGCTAGCTATAGAACCGACAGATAGTGGAGACAGTGAACAAGAAGAGGCGTCCAACTAGACTTGCTTAGTATTTTAAGTCTCTGTAAGACATACCCTGCTCAACTTAGATTTTTCTCTGAAGATAATAAATTAAGATCAACTCCCTGTATTCATCATTAACTCCTACTACAAGAATCGAGAGTCACATTGGTGGCAGCGAACATATGGACCTCGTCTACGAATCTACAGTGAATTTCTACAAAAGCAGGCGAGACTCTACAAGATTAGCTTCAGTTCTACAGTGAATTCCTACAAAATACAGCCTATGAACCTATGAGCCTATAAGTCTACAAAACAACTATATAATCTTCACGTAACTTCAAGCAGCAGCAAGAAGAATAAAAAACAAAGCAAGTAAAGAAAAAGAAAGACCAAAGCAACAAGCACACAAAACCCCAACACTCTCTCCCTCCTACCTCCATCGCTGACGCAGAGGTCAAGACACACAGCAAAACACCGGAGCCACATTTATAACTCATCTTACTCACCTTTCTTCACCCAGGTTACGCATCGCTACTCAGTTACTCACCACAGCTACCAGTGTGGGAAGCCGATGTCACCATGTGTATCTGCTGAGATGACATCACCGCGCGAATTTGCTGACAAAAGGCCACGCCAATCAACGTGTGACTGACACCAGGCACTTCTCACCCACTGCTCATTACTCATTATTCACATAGTTCCTACTCATACTCATTTATTTCCACAGTAGTGAGTTGGAAATTGGACGTTCTATGCTGAGGTTTGCCTGTGACAGCTGTTAACCACCACAAGCACCAGGCCATGGAATTTCCTGAGTAATATCGTCCATCAACACAGCCCTAGAAATATCAAGAGATCTTCAATCAACCCTGCATTTTTCTTCCAAGATCGACAGTTGCATCGACACACCTCTCCGATCTGTATCGAGTGGGTGAAATTATACTTACTAATTTCTTCTCAGTGCTAAAATTAGGTATATTTAACTCTTTTACTTATTTCTATATATACACTTATACACTCACTATCTATCATTTATTACAACTCATTTACTCATCTATTTAGTTAGGACATAAATAAAAGGGGTATTTCATAACACCATACCTTAATGACGGATATTTTCGCCACCACCCACGTTAATACCAGATGAAACACAATTAGCTCCAACAACAGATTCACAATTAGAAGAGCACCAAGGCAACACACCCATTGTACAAAACTCAACACAAACTAAAGATCAAGAAACAAATATGTCAGTTCTAGATGATGAGTGGGAAACCCTCTCTGATGTAGCAAGTGAGGACTTTGTCGATGACTTGCACAAATATGCCAATATACTTAACAGGGTTCACTGTTCAGGCCGAACCTATTCCACCATTCCCTCACACAACTATAAACAAGTCCAAGTTAAATTAACAGAGCAAACAGTGAAAATGAATAATGCATCAAATACCGCGGATCAAACATCCACACCTCATGTTTATGTTTACCATGAAGATAAAACTGCCCCAAAATTCTCTGGCACAGAAAAAGATCGTATTGACGTCATTTCATTGGTCAGTCAGTGCAAACAAATCTTTATCAAGCGACACATCCTCAATGAACAAGAGAAAATTGCCATTTTTTCATCTTGCATAAGCCAGGAAAGATGTCCAGCAACCAATTTACTGAGATCAGATAAGCTTCTCAAAGCTAGGACATATGATGAATTTAAAACTGAATTTTTGAAGAAATTTTCTGGAGGTATGAACTTCTTGCCAGGTATAATTCCAGAATTACATAAGATTGTAGATCTTGTAAGGGAGCACACTACAAACCATGTACTCAGTGAAATAACTGCTGATGTCTCCACAATCAAAAGAACATTGTTAGTTACTTTGGAAAACTCAAATTGGATAACAGATGATGGAAAGATGTCCCCAGACCTCGTCGTGGACATCATTGGTTATGTAGCTGCCTTGTGTAAATTACCTGATAGGACCCTTAACCCTCCCCGTCCCGGAGACGTGAATTCACGTCCTCACATGATGTGCACTCGTATCCCGGAGACGTAAATTAACGCGGCAACATTGCAAGGACATTGCAAGGTCCCTAATTTGCACAATTTTCAATTTTCGTGAGTGATTTTTGGCACGTATACACGGGACACCTTCCTCTACAAGATGCCAGGCCTTACCCAGCATGACCTCCTCCCCCCCCCCGCATGACCTTTTCTCAGCAATTAGTGACCTGGCCAGTAAAGCCATGTCATGCCACAGTACGAAATTCAAGGCCAGAGTGATTCCCCAATCGATGACAATGTGGAGGACAAACATTAGAGGAAGAAACAGTCAGAAATGATGATCAGGTAATGTGGAAAAAAAAAGTCAGGAATGGTGATGAGTTAGTGAGTGAAACAATGCTTATAATGCCTATATTACCGTTTGAAAACCAATATACTCTCGTACTGCATATAAATTCGTACCAAATATATAAATAAATACCGTTTATGAGTGGTGTAGAATAGTTATCCTCCCATAGAACTCGTTTTCTTTGCAGCCAGCCTGATAGAAAACCTTGTAAGGTAAGGAGGTACTCTTACCTGGATCGAGTATTTTAAACCTCAGGTGAGCGATTTCTCTATAAATTTTCGATGTTTCTCACGAAAAGCAAATGTTTGAGACAAAAAAAAAAAGGTCCAAAAATGCCAGGACTGGGGTGTACCACTGCCCAGAAAACGTTGGGATGGGGCGGGTTAAGATCGCTAAGACGATCGCGTACACCCCAGGCATTTGCTTACTAGACTTAATGAACGAGGTAGAGATGCAATGCAGTAAAGCAGGTATGGTTGACACACCCGCACATTCTAGTAGAATGAGAGTACCTGAGATAGGATCAGCTGTGAAAACATCTACACCGACCTCAAACAGAGAACAAAATCGATCGCGACCCGAAAGCAGGCAGAGCAAACAACTAAACGTGTCGAGGGTTCGATCACAAACACCAGGCTACAGGCAGTTTCATAAGTTTTCGCGCAGCCCGAGCAGATCTCACGCCACAAACAACACTGCATATGGGAAGTTACCTCGTAGGTCACAGTCAAGAGATAGGTCCATTCTATGTCATTATTGTGCAAAACCAGGACACACAAGGAATGAATGCTTTATCAAAACAAAAGAGGATAGCCAAAGACACAAGGATTTCGTCCTTACTGTAGGCATCATAGATGCCAAGGGCACCGGACCAGTAACTGCGAAACAGTAGGAAAAATTGTGTCTGTGTTCAAATCGGGGGAAGACCAAGTCATGACAAAAAACGAACAAATGTAAAGAAAAGCAAGTCTAAAATTCACATAGGAGGCATGTTGGGAAATGAGTGTATCTTGATACCAGCTGTATGTGAGGATCACAACGTTTCCTTATTTTTAGACACAGGCTCTCCAGTGAACTTAATAACACAAGAAGAAATAAATAGAATTCTTAAAAATAAGAAGAAAGTAACTTTTCTGGAAGAAGCTGATTTAGATCTATATACGGTAGATGGAAAAAGAATTACAGTAAAAGGTATGATATGGTTAAATATCAGTTTCAGAGACTACAAGACCATTCTCTGCATTTTTCTATATCATTGAAAACTTAGCAGTTAAAGCTCATATGTTACTGGGCTTAAGATGCATGAGAGCAGAGAACATAACTTTACTCCCACAAATGAATGAAATAGACTATGACACTGAATTCAAAGAGGAAATACCATCAGAACCCTCACCGATTAGTAAAAGAGAACCAAAAAGAGTTGGCAATATTAAAAGCTTAAACAAACATACACAAACAGATGAGTGTATAGATCCACTCCCACCACCAGCCCCAGCCTCCACGATTAGAGACCCAGGTAACAGTACTGATTTATCAGTTTTTCCCGCCCACCTCACCAATGATTTAGTTATACCACCTAATTCCTATATGAAAGTTATGATAAAGAACAAATTACGGAATAGTACTGTTCTTGTCTTAGAAGAATTATGTAAAGTAAAGGGATTGTCAGTAGAAAACGCATTATGTCAGATGAACGAGGAAGGGCAAACTCAGATACTCATAATTAATCACATGAATGGGGAAGTTCAGTTGAAAAAGGGGACTTGCATAGTTAACCCGCCCCGTCCCGGAGACGTGAATTCACGTCCTCACACGATGTGCACTCATATCCTGGAGACGTAAATTAATGCGGCAACATTGCAAGGACATTGCAAGGTCCCTAATTTGCACAATTTTCAATTTTCGCGAGTGATTTTTGGCACGTATACACGGGACACCTTCCTCTAGAAGATGCCAGGCAGGGACAATGCCTTACCCAGCATGACCTCCTCCCCCCCCTGCATGACCTTTTCTCAGCAATTCACCTGTTATCAGTGACCTGGCCAGTAAAGCCATGTCATGCCACGGTACGAAATTCAGGGTCAGAGTGATTCCCCAATTGATGACAGTGTGGAGGACAAACATTAGAGGAAGAAACAGTCAGAAATGATGATCAGGTGATGTGGCAAAAAAAGGTCAGGAATAGTGATGAGTTAATGAGTGAAACTATGCTTATAATGCCTATATTACTGTTTGAAAACCAATATACTCTCATACTACATATAAATTCGTACCAAATAAATAAATAAATACCGTTTATGAGTGGTGTAGAATAGTTATCCGCCCATAGAACCCGTTTTCTTTGCAGCCAGCCTGATAGAAAACCTTGTAAGGTAAGGAGGAACTCCTACCTGGATCGAGTATTTTAAACCTCAGGTGAGCGATTTCTCTATGAATTTTCGATGTTTCTCACCAAAAGCGGATGTTTGAGCCAAAAACAAAAAGGTCCAAAAATGTCGGGACTGGGGCGTACCACTGCCCAGAAAACGTCGGGATGGGGAAAGTTAATACTGAAAAGTGCCCCACCCCTGTGAAGGGAATAGTTATAGCTGGAGTAACAAGTGAGATAAAATCTACGGATAGAGAAAGCATAAAAGAGAATTTAATTCACTCAGGTGAATTTGATGAAGAAAATGATTTGTTAACCCTGCTGGAAACACACAGGGACACCGTAGCATTACCCGGAGAACAATCAGGGTGTACTAACCTGATTAATCACAAGATTAATGTGCACCCAGAAACACAACCAATTTTCGTACCAGCCTACCGCATCCCACACTCCCAACGTACACTTGCAAATCAGTTTGTCGATGAAATGTTAAAACTTGCTATTATTGAACCTTCAGTCTCCCCATGGAATGCCCCATTATTCTCCGTGCCCAAACGAAATGGAGAAATGCGTGTGGTAGTAGATTACCATAAACTAAACAATCACACAATCCCAGACCGATTTCCAATGCCATTGCTAAGCGACGTTCTACAGAATATTGGACCGGAAAATAATATATTTTCAACAATCAATCTACTAAATGGCTATTACCAAATAACGGTTGAGGAGGAGTCACGTAAATACACTGCCTTTTCCACAAATAGAGGCCACTACCAATATACAAGGATGCCGATGGGACTGAGGACAGCCCCAGGCACATTCCAGCGTCTTATGAATTACGTATTGTCCAGAATTTTAGCATAAGGAATATTTGTTTATCTTGACGATATTATAATCGCAACGAAAAATATTACAGATCATCTCAAGAAATTTGACTTACTCTTACAAAAGCTTAGTGATGCTGGTTTGAAAATTAAGCTTTCTAAATGCAAATTATGCTTTAAGGAAATAAATTTCTTAGGCCAAAAATTAAGTTCTAATGGTATTCAGACCACTGATGACAAAATACAGGAACTGAGAGATTTTCGTGAACCCACTATGACTGACAAAGTTAGACAATTTTTAGGTCTAGCTGGGTACTATAGGTCATTCGTACCACAATTCTCTCATATAGCCTTTCCTCTATTCCAACTACTCAAACAAGATGCTATATTCCAATGGGAAGAAGAACAAAAAAAAGGCATTTAACAATCAAAAAATTAAACTAACAAATGCACCTTGTTTGGCATATCCAGATTACACAAAATCATTTCTTATTTGTACAGACGCATCAGTTAAAGGATTAGGGGCTGTACTGATGCAGGAAGATAAAAGAGGAAAGATTCAACCAATTGCATTTGCCAGCAGACAAACAAGAGGTGCAGACAAAAATTATTGCACTACAGACTTAGAAGCACTTGCAGTGGTTTTTGCATTACAAAAGTTTCGAGATTTGGTATATGGTTACGAAATCCACTTATTCACCATAAACCACTAGTGGGTATGTGTAAAGAAAAACTCCTCTCTGGGAGGAGAGCAAGATGGAAATGTTCAGTTGAAAACTACAGTGTACAAATTCATTATATACAAGGTAAAATGAACATAGTAGCTAATGCATTATCTAGGAACCTGAACACAATTCAGGTCGCGGCATTAGATCTCAAAGGAAATATCCCAAACCACGATGATATCGGAAAAGCACAAAGACTTGACCCAATATGGTCTGAAGTTATATACAAGTTAGAAAGTGAAGATGACATACAATTACCCAGACTGCATGTACCACTCGAACAATTCACAATGGTCAATAATACTTTATACAAGATCAACCCGAAACAACCAAAACGCCAAAGAAATAATAACCAGTTGGTAGTATCTAATGACATGATACCCCAGGTATTACGAACGATACACGATAGCCCACATTCAGGACATCCTGGAAAGGATAAGACATTCAAACAAGCCCAGCTGTTATATTACTGGCCTTCATTATGAAAAGATATAAACAATCATATAGACAGATGCGAATCATGTGCAAAACACAAAGGATACCCAATCACACCAGCACCGATGGGTAATTACCCTGTACCACATCAACCATGGGACGTTGTCGCTGTTGATTTACTCAAGATGCCATTATCATACAATAATAACCTATATCTATTCGTAGCAACGGATCATTTTTCCCGTTATGTCATTTTGTTCTGGTGTCAACATCTTTTTCCATATGAAGTTGTAGTATCACACATTGTACATAATAATTTTTAAAGCTGTTTAGTCATAATTAACAGTGTGTAATGAAGTGTGAATGATGAACAACCAAATATCATTTCGCTGTTAGCTGTGGTATAGAAAGAAGGTGGATGGCAGACCACAAGTGCCACCCTGTTTCAATTATAAAATGAAGGTTAGGAGAAGTGAAAAGATATCTGAATAGTGCGTAAGTGTAAAGTCCTGGGGAACCATTTATTATGTTGGTATATGTGAATGTACTTTATACCATTTTATAGAGGTGTATAATGTGCTAGTAGAGTTGTCATTTATCTCTACTTTTAGCATAAGACCAGAGTATATGTAAATGCTTGGCACCTCACTTTAGCTGACCTCAGCACCGCGCCCTAGTCGGCTCGGAGAGCGTACAGCGTCAGAAGGCGTTTAATAGTTATTAAGGGAGGTGGTATCGCTCTTACATATCTCTCGAGTCGCAGTTATATCATTCTGTACCCAATAAAGAGAGATTTAATCTGCTCATTTCTGTCACCTTACGCTACCACTTAATAACAGACCAGCTTCCACCTTCTCGTGGCAGAGGACCTTTGGTGGGAAGTGTCGGGCAGTGACGGCGAGTAGCTGACGTGTACTACAGACAGTGTCGTCGATCTCCACCACGGTGGTCTAGTTATACTATAACAGCAGAACAAACAATATTTATTGGTGCTAGCGGTGGCACGATATTTAGTGCTAGCCGTGTACTGATACAATTTCAGCTCCAAGTAAAGATAAAACAGCAGATACAGTAGCAAAGGCAATAACAGATAATGTAATATGTCGCTTTACTACCCCAAAGGTACTAATAAGTGATAATGGAGGAGAATTTAATTCTGATATCTTACAAGAAATATGTAAACAATACAACATCAAAAAGGTTAACGTTTTAGCCTATCACCCAGCATCTAATGGGTTAGTAGAGAGACAAAACAAAAAAGTATTAGATGTGCTACGACACATTCTCAATGAAAATTATGCAAGCTGGGATGATTGGATTCCCAGAGTAGAAGCCTCAATTAATGGATCTATAAATAAATCCATAGGTGACACACCACATTTCATTATATATGGGACAGATAAAAAACTACCGTATGAGCTCCTAGAAGGTGACAGTCTGCCCATATACAATTACGATGATTACTCTAAACTCCGTTTACGTGAATTCCAGGACATACACAAAAGAGTCAAAAAAACAATTGACGATGTCCAAGGAAGAAATGACGGAGGCATTTAACAAGAAGGCAAGAGATTCACCTATCAACTTAGGAGACATTGTTTATGGTATCATTCATACGAGAGACAATAAATTATCCCAAAATTTGAAGGCCCATACAGAGTAATTAACATAAAAGCAAACAAAGTTTTAATTAAGTCACTGTCTAGTGGCGAAGAGAAACAAGTTCATATTGACCATTTAAAACGAGTTTCAAGGGAACTATCCAATAATTATACAGCATCGGATACAACCGAACAGGCGAACTAACTCAAGAAACCAAGCAAGAAAACAATAATAATTACAAAAATAAATTAAGGTCATATACCAAACAATCAAACATAGGTGCACCTGTTCCAATAAAATCTACAGTACATCATTTACGAGAATTAAATATTGATTTAAACTCCTATAAATGAAATAACAATCAACCGTAATGCACATCATCACTATCATCGACCACAGCATGACCATATTAGGAAATTAATAGATTTTTTTTGTCGGTAGGTAGCGATGAAGGGACTTATGCTATGGATTCTCCTCTACATAGCAAAAGGATATGCGTACTTAGACCCCCAACACATAGTACGACAAGGATGCCTCATAGCTCCAACGGCCACGACTTCAATCGTAAAAGACGTCATGAGTACTGAAATAAGTCTGGATTACTTGTATGAATTACCTTCTTATCTAGAAAATATCGCGAAACCAATGCGAACCCTGGACTTCATGATAGGAGGCTATGTTTCACAAGCACATAACACAAAGGAAGTGAATGAAATAGTGAAGTTAGAGAAATGGAAAATAGAACAGGCAATGTCAACTATGCTCATCATGATCCAAGATCTCCCATCTTATGGAACAGAGGTATTGAGCGACAAGAACAACGTCACACGTACTCGCCAAAAGCGCGGTTTGTTCGAACTGGGTGGCGCAGTTCTTGGGAACATCTTTGGATTGGCTACAGAGGATGACCTTAAAGAAATTAACAACAAATTTAATAAAATAGCTCAGGTACTAACATACAAAGATAAATTCATCACAGGACATAACTCAGCAATGAAGACAATTGTGAAAAATCTGAAAAAAAGCAGAAAACATAGCTCTCGAAAGTGTAGATAAAATAAATGAAATGGAAGGTAACATAACACTTTTCCAACACTTCTCCATCATCACAGAACATATTGACACAATTCTACTACAATTAGACAACACTAGAGATCGTTTCAGGGCACTTATGCAAGGAATTTCGAATGCTGGTGATGGCAAGATCACAATTGACTTACTCCCAGTTCATGAGTTACGTTAGATAATTAGTCAAGGCATACATAAACATAAATTGAAGTCTTTGTTCCGAAATAGGGAATTCATGCAATATTATCCATATTTAGAAGCAACACTAACACCAACATCAGTAGTAGTTCATGTACCATTCATAACTGATGACCTGTTCACAGTATACCAAATACACCCCTTCCCTTCTAAAAATGACAACACTGGTCATCATTAACATCAACACAGACACCGAACTCATCATGGTCTTCAAGAGACGGAACACTGTCACTTTTGCGAGTGAATCAACGATTGAACGAAAGTGCCGCACATCCTTACATGCTGTTCATCTTTGTCCTGCGTACATTTTCACGTTTCAGCCTACTGATACAGTCCCTTGTGAAATGGCTATCATCAGAAATAACAATATTCATAATCATTGCAACTTCACTTTTGCTCCAGATAAGCTTGTACACCATCAACGCATTGGACACTCACAGTTTTTTTATTTCACTCATAACACATCAGTTTACATAGTCTGTCCAGATATACCACCATCTCATACTTCAGCATCAGGATTATACATAGCACCAGACTACTGTGCGGTATTTACACCAGCCATGTCTACTTTATCCACCATCAATCACTACGCCATTCTCAATCATACACACAAACATTTCCACCCACTGCCTGATATGGACTTAAACATGAGCACAAGTATTAAGTTGACTTCACCTAAGTTTGAAACTATGCAGCTGATCAATGAAACAATGAAGCCCTGGGAAGATTTGAGTTTGAGTATGTTCAACCCATATTATGTGTATAGCTCAGCACTTACTGTCTTTATAATCTTTTGCATTGTATTTGCAGTAGTGCTGTTCACAATGCACAGAATGCATGCAAGAATTGCAAATTTGGAGTCAGTATTTAGTGGGGGTAGAGTTAACATCCAAGTTAACCCCCCTGAATGAAGTGTACATATATATATATATATATATATATATATATATATATATATATATATATATATATATATATATATACAAAGAAGAATGACCCATGATATAGAAGTATGGCATACCAGTAGCATTATCTTTAAATGAAATAATAACTCTTACCATGATCTTAATTTTAAACTATTTTTTTTTTATTGGATGTATGCATTTCACTACAATAACCCATGTACATACTGTATTACAGTTAAATAGTTTACCTTTAGTGCATTTATTCAAATATGTATACAACTTGTTTAAAATGTAATATTACTAGATCATTGCAATTTACTATGAATATTATATGTATACAATATTATAATCAATATCATGTACTAATAGATTAGCATATGTCAATGATAATTACTGTCAGAGGACCTCCAGCGCGTGACCGAGCAATGTTAGGACTCCATATTATAAATACAATTATTTATAGAAAACATGATAGATAGGTAGATAGATAGATAGATAGACAGAGCACCAGGCAAGCCTGGGAACGGGAAGTGAGCTTGCAAGTGTAACTGAGGAAATGTTGACAATACACTGGAAGCAGCAAGTCAGAGGATGACATACAGTAAGTAGTGTGTCAGCGAGATAGCATACGAACAATGCCTAGTGACCATACACACACCTACTCACACACAGGTTTCTAGAACATTCCAACAACAGTGTAACACACGTGACACCACCCCTGCTACACCAGAATTTAGGAAGCAGAGCTCAGAAGGAGGCTAGCTATAGAACCGACAGATAGTGGAGAGAGTGAACAAGAAGAGGGGTCCAAATAGACATACGGTACTTAGTATATTAAGTCTCTGTAAGACATACCCTGCTCAACTTAGGTTTTTCTCTGAAGATAATAAATTAAGATCAACTCCCTGTATTCATCTTTAACTCCTACTACAAGAATCGAGAGTCACAGTACTGATAGCTCGTATTAAGTTTTGTCCTTAAGACGGCGTGATCAGGACTGGTGGAATCGTGGCCTACAAGTCATAGGAGCCCGGGTTCACTTCAGGTCTTGACGTCGCGGTCTTTTTACTTGAAAATTCATTTTGTCTCCTTCTGGTATTTGCATTTGATTTTGTATTAATTTTTTCCGCCGTTTCACTTCCCTATCGTTTTATCACCTACAAATATCCTAAATCGAATTAAAAGTGTTTTTCCCCCACCTTTGTTTCATTCCGTCTTGCGCTTGACAATATTTTACTCGCCTTTATTGTGATATGCTTGGACTGAATGGGTTAATGGAGTCTGTCTCTAACTCTTTCAGTAGAGGAGACTATTTCTAAGGAGAATAAAGTGGACTGAAGGCAGAAAGAATATAATACAAAAGGTGTGATGGTAATGAAGTACTTACCTGCTGTCATTGCCCTACCTGGTGGTGTAATGGTTAGAAGGCCCCAGTGGAAGTGACGCTCGTGCATAAGTTGGTTACCCCACAGAGTGACTGGAAGTTTGTCGATCATGTAAAGCCACCAGGAGAAGTAGGCCGGTCAACTACCCTGAAATGTAGCAGACTACGATAGCCTAGCCTAGGGTCCCTACGCGTACAAGGGGGTAAAATGGAATTGCCTGTTACTGATTTATTCTATCTATCTATTGCCAGTGCCTCAATTCCGTAGGGGGTGGCCAAAAATAATCGCCTCCATGTCGCCCTGTCCCCCGCCATTTCATTGCTCTGCTCCCAGCTCACACTTCCCTCCCATATACCTCTCCACCCCATCCCTCCATCTCATCCTTGGCCTCCTCCTCCCTCTCCCCCTCTCCACCTCACACACATACACTCTCCTCGTCAGTCTCTCTCTCTCTCTCTCTCTCTCTCTCTCTCTCTCTCTCTCTCTCTACAACATCATTTATTTATCTATTTAAGTTTTTATTTATTTATTGTTTTGTTCTTGTGTTCATGTTTGGTCAAAATTTGTGGTTTCCCTCACTGACTGTGTGTGTGTGTGTGTGTGTGTGTGTGTGTGTGTGTGTGTCACCACTTACCTCACATAAATGATCAGCGGGACATTTATTTTATTGATGACCATATTTCCTACCAAGATCAGTTCGTCTCCACCAGGTGACAAAATAGTTGCACGGTATTGCCATATTCTCCCTCTTACATAGCTCATGAGACCAGCTCAGTCGCTTGTCAAATCCCAAGTCTCATCAGTTCAGTTTCTCGTATTATGACACACTCATTCTCTGTCTCTCAACCTTTTTGATGGTCTGCCACGCCTTCATCCAACTTCAAACTCACTCATATATACCATTTTCAGTTTCCTACTTCTGCTCATTATCTCTACATGAACATAACATTTAAAGTCTTCAGCCCTGGTGTCAACAAACTTCTTTACTCCATATCCTTCCCGAGTCCCATCATTTCTTATCCTATTCACTCATTCCACGTCGCACATATTTCTCAGAAACCCCATTGCCACGAATTTTTATTTTAATTTTCCTAATATCACACCAAAGAATCTCACTCATACGTTACTGTGGGCACCAAAACACTTTCATGCATTTTTCTTACAGCCACCACATTCCCATCACTGTTTATAAGTATAGTCCTATTAGATCCAGCCACATGCATTGTCTTTACTATTCTGATTTCTGCTTAGTCTTTACCTAACTCTCTTCTGTTACTGCACCTGGATACTAAAACTCTCTCACTGGTAGTCAATTTCCCTCTCAACAACAACGTCAATTCTAGGCTTCTGAGCATAGTGTATCGACAGACGGCGCACAAATTTTTGAACAGAACTCTGCAATGGTCTCTGAATCACTACTGATCTTAATTAAAAACTGTCGATGTGCCTACTCAGACTCCAAGACAGTTTGATAAGGAAGGCTGGATCGGTCGCCTGGGAGTCCAAGGAGCCAGGGTTCATATCAGGTATTTGTCAAATTCTATTCGAATTCAAGAGTGATCACAGTAGATTTTCTGATTTGCCACTGCACTTCCTGAAACATTCCTCACTTTTTTACAGGCGTTTTTACTCTCATCTTTGAAATTTCTTGATTGTCTGCCACACATTCTTCCAGCTTCAGATTCATTCGCACATACCACTGTCATTCCCCTCCTCATATCCATTTTCCCCATATGGCCAGAACATCTAAAAAGTTTTTGCAGCCCTTGTGTACAGTAAACAGGCTCTTTCATTCAACATAGTTCTCGATTCACGTAATTCCCTATCTTATCCTTTCGTTGTGCTCCACACACGTTCCTCTAAACCTCAGTGGATTTCCCATCGTTCTCGACTCACGTGATTTCCTATCTAATACACTCGTTGTGCTCCACACACATTCCTCTGAAACCCCAACTCCATTGTTCTTGTTGTGCAGCTTTTATTCTAACATCACACCAAAATCTCACACCCATATGCTACTGTGGACACTTAAACACCTTCATGCAGTTCTCTTCCAGCCTTCACATTCACACCTTTGCATGTAGCCAAGGCCCTAATACATCCAGCCACTTGCCTTCTTTCTGCTGTTTTACGTTCCATTTAGTCTGTACATAAAACTTCCATTTCAGTATCTGCACCCGAGTAAAGAACTCCCTCAATAATTCGTCTCTCGCCGTTCACGGCCAGAAAACACCGATAGTAACTCTCCCTTTCAACAATAACGGCCGCTCTAGATTGACCAACATGTACTATCAAAGCACGGTGCTCATAGATAACAAGAGAACTCTACACCAGTCAGAATCACCAGCGATGCTAAATTAAAAAATGTTGATGTGCTTACTCAGCCTCTAAGACGGTGTGATCAAGATGGATAGAACGGCCACCTGGGGGTCACAGGAGCCAGGGTTCATATCCATTCAGAGAATCTCCGTTTTTTTATCGATATTTTTATTTGGGTTTGGATGTTTTTTCGGGTAGTTTCTGCATCTGGGGAACTAATTTCCTTTCTTCCTTTCTCACACCAATATTCTCATTCTTTTGTGCGGATGATTTAACTAACCGTTCTAATCTTTGTGATGTACAGTATTTTTTCTTTTTTTTCATTAATGGGCTCAGACAATTGTGTTCAACTGAAGAAAGGCTTCTCGTCTTGAAGGGGGATAAATGAAAGCAACTCATTTAACAACACACTTTCCGAAAATGCTATCCAAGTGTAAATAAAAATTATCACGGGACGGTAAAAATAAGATACGAAAGACGTC
The DNA here is from genome assembly GCF_032717465.1 of Coenobita brevimanus. Taxonomy (NCBI): domain Eukaryota; kingdom Metazoa; phylum Arthropoda; class Malacostraca; order Decapoda; family Coenobitidae; genus Coenobita; species Coenobita brevimanus. The sequence goes on along the minus strand of NC_137050.1, from coordinate 43,785,258 downwards.
CACGGTCTGCGCTATTAACCACATCACTCATCATTGTGTTGACGTCGTTGATTAAAAACTGTTGCTGTGTTTAGTCATCTGAGAATGAGCATGGGAGGCTAAGAGTGTTCGTACTGTAAAAATTAGCCCTTTCATGGCCGGGACAAACGTAGGATACTGTGTCACCTACCGCCAAATGCTATTATTTAGCTTATAGTGAGGATGCCAGCCTGAGAGTGTTAATATTGTCAGCATTAAACCTTCCATGGCAGAGATAAGTTCTGTTTTCTATTCCCACTATCCCGATTTTACTCATCTGGCAGTGAGTCATAGAAGCCCGAGAGTGTTGATAGCTCTTAACAAGCTTGGTCGACGGTGTGATCAGGACTGGTGGAATCCTAGCCTGTGAGTCATAGGAGCCTAGTTTGAAGTATCTTCGCGCAGTCTTTTTACTTTTATTTTAATGTTGTTATCTTGTGTTTTTTCCATGTTATTTTTTTTTCAGTTTCCTTTTTCACTTACTAATATCGTTAATTTTATTGTGTTTTGTCTCCCTCCAACCACATTTTTTTTTTTTTTTTATCTTTTGGTTTGTGATAGTTTGTTGTTCACCTCCATTATGACACCTCTACACTGATCGTGTTAATGGAGTCGGTCTCGAACAATTCCAATACTGTACCGGTACAACAAATCTTTTTCCTCTTTTCTTCACTTCCCCTTATTTTGTTTCCCACTGATTTTCAAAATTCTTTTTTATCGTTGATTTAACCACTTCAAGTCGAAGTCGTGTGTGTGTGTGTGTTACATGTTTATCTGTTGGTGTCTGTTCGTGTATATATGTGAGTGTGTGTTCGTGTTCGTGCGTGAGTGCATGTTGTGTGTGTGTGAGTTCTCGCCATACGACCATACCATCTAAGACCATTCTCTTAAATTTATTGTTATCAGACTTGTTAGCCCCACAGCTTTCACAAACCACATTAATGATTATCCTATGCACAGGACGCCCTCAAATATCTCCCTTCCACTACTTCTCTTCTTGACTTGGTTCTTATGCCACACCTGAGTGTTGCACAAGTAACATTAAAGGTCGGATTAAAACACTTTCATGTTATCGTTTTGCAGCCCCGACACTCCAACCTCTATGTTTTTTTTGTTTTTTTTAATGTGAGGAAGAAGGAACCAAAGGCAATGAGCCCGCAAAACTGTTCCTTCCAAGAGAGAAACAAAACACAAGAGAGAGCCAAATTCAAGACCCAGTCACTTCGAGATGCCTGGACACACTGAGTTTGAAAGACTGGAGATCATAGGAAGCAGGAAATACAGACAGAGGGAGATAGTTCCTGAGTTGACCTGTTGCATAAATAAAGGACTGGGAGTAACGGTTAACTCTTGCATTAGAGAGTTGGACAGAAAAGGGGTGAGAGTTTGCTGCTAGACTGGTGCTACGCGCCCGTCGTAGAAGTGGAGGAATGCATGCAGACAGTTCAGAGGAACAGTGACCATGAAGTAGCGATAGAAAAGAGATAAAAATGCAGCATTGCGGCGAAGAGACAGAGGTTGAAGGGAGTCAGTAAGAGGGGGAGAGTTAATAAGACGAAAAGCCTTTGACTCCACTCTATTGAGATGAGCTGTACGTGGGGAGCCTCCCCACACATGAGAGTTGTACTTCACACAGGGGCGGATAAAACCCCTGTATAGAGTCAACAATTGTGCAGGGGCAAAGAAGGAACGGAGTCGGCTTAGCACACCCAATCTCTTGGAAGCAGATTTTACAAGAGATGTAATATGATCTTTCCAAGACAAGTCCCGAGCAAATGACACCCCAAGCATGTTCAACGATGATGCAGGATTAAGTTGAGTATTATTAAACATAAGTGGGTATACCTGTGGAAGGTTTTGTCGGGTTGATAAGTGCAAAAACTGAGTCTTTGATGCATTAAAAACAACCAGATTATTTTTACCCCAGTCAGAGATACGAGCCAAGTCAGACATTAGGTGTGCCATAGCCTCATCCCTTGTTTGTTGAAGTAACTGCTGAGATGGACGTTGTGGGAATCGAATGGAAAGGTGAAGGGTGGAGTCATCAGCTTATGAGTGGATAGGGTTAGATGTACAGCTTAGAAGGTCATTGATGAATAAAAGGAATAGAGATGGTGATAGGACAGAGCCCTAAGGAACACCACTGTTAATAGATCTAGGAGAAGAACGATAGCCGTCTACAACAGCGGCTATAGAACGACCAGAAAGGAAGCTAGCGATGAAGGCACAGATAGGAGAGAAACCGTAAGAGGGCAGTTTGGAAATTAAAGATTTATGCCAGACTCGATCGAAAGTCTTTGATATGTCAAGTACGATGGCAAAGCTTTCGCCGAAGTCCCGAAAGGAGGATGACCAGGAGTCTGAAAAGTAGGTGAGAAGATCGCCTGTGAAGCGTCCCTGACGGAACCAATACTGACGATCAGAAAGAAGGTTGTGATAGGAAAGATGCCTTAAAATTTTTCTATTAAGGATAGACTCAAAAACTTTTGAGATACAGGATGTTAAAGCAATTGGACGATAGTTAGAGGGTTGGGAATGGTCACCCAACCCTCCAACTATCGTCCAATTGCTTTAACGTCCTGTATTTCAAAAGTTTTCGAGTCAATTCTCAATAGAAAAATTTTAAGGCATCTTTCCTATCACAACCTTCTTTCCGATCGTCAGTACGGGTTCCGTCAGGGACGCTCCACTGGCGATCTCACCTACCTTTCAGACTCCTGGTCATCCTCCTTTCGGGGACTTTGGCGAAAGCTTTGCCATTGCACTTGACATCTCAAAGGCTTTCGATCGAGTCTGGCATAAATCTTTAATTTCCAAACTGCTCTCTTACGGTTTCTATCCTTCTATCTGTGCCTTCATCGCTAGCTTCCTTTCTGGTCGTTCTATAGCCGCTATTGTAGACGGCCATCGTTCTTCTCCTAGATCTATCAACAGTGGTGTTCCTCAGGGCTCTGTCCTATCACCAACTCTCTTCCTTTTATTCATCAATGATCTTCTAAGCTGTACATCTAACCCTATCCACTCATATGCTGATGACTCCACCCTTCACCTTTCCATTCGGTTCCCGCAACGCCCATATCAACAGTTACTTCAACAAACAAGGGATGAGGCTATGGCACGCCTAATGTCTGACTTGGCTCGTATCTCTGACTGGGGTAAAAATAATATGGTTGTTTTTAATGTATCTAAGACTCAGTTCTTACACCTATCAACCCGACAAAGTCTTCCACAGGTATAGCCACTAATGTTTAATAATATTCAGCTTAATCCTGCATCATCCTTGAACATGCTTGGGATTTCATTTACTCGGCACTTATCTTGGAAAGATCATATTACATCTCTTGTAAAATCTGCTTCCAAGAGATTGGGTGTGCTAAGCCGACTCTGCTCTTTCTTTACCCCTGCACAATTGTTGACTCTATACAAGGGTTTTATCCGCCCCTATGTGGAGTACAACTCTCATGTGTGGGGAGGCTCCCCACATACAGCTCTTCTCAATAGGGTGGAGTCAAAGGCTTTTCGTCTCATTAACTCTCCTCCTCTTACTGACTCCCTTCAATCTTTGTCTCTTCGCCGCACTGTTCCATCTTTATCTCTTTTCTATCGCTACTTTAATGGTCACTGCTCCTCTGAACTGTCTGGTTGCATTCCTCCACCTTTACGACGGGTGCGTAGCACCCGTCTGGCAGCAAACTCTCATCCCTTTTCTGTCCAACTCTCTAATGCAAGAGTTAACCGTTACTCCCAGTCTTTCATTTATGCAACAGGTCAGCTCTGGAACTGTCTCCCTCTGTCTGTATTTCCTGCTGACTATGATCTCCAGTCTTTCAAACCCAGTGTGTCCAGGCATCTCATAATGATCGGATCTTGAATTTGGCTCTCTATTGTATTTTGTTTTTCTCTTGGAGGGAACTGTTACTGCGGGCTCATGGCCTTTGGTTCCCTCTTCCTCACATAAAAAAAAAAAAAAAAAAACTTCTTTGGGACTGGCTGAATGAGAGCAAACTTCCAACAAGAAGGAAAGGTACAAGTTGACAGACAAAGGCGAAAGAGTTTGCCTAGGCAGGGTGTAAGCACAGAAGCACAGTTCTTGAGAACAACAGGAGGGACTCCATCAGGCCCATATGCCTTATTAGTACTGAGGCCAGTAATGGCAGAAAATATATCAGCTGAAGAAATTTTAATGTTAGCCATGAGGAAGTCAGAGGGGGGAAGTGATGGAGGAACAGCACCGGAATCGTCTACGGTGGAATTGGAGGAGAAAGTCTGAGCGAAGAGATCTGCTTTATCAGTAGAAGAAATAGCTACAGAGCCATCAGAGTAGAAAAGAGGAGTGAAGGATGATGAGGTAAAGTTGTTAGAAAGGTTTTTGGCAAGGTGCCAGAAGGAGCGGGAAGAGTTCGAGTTAGAGTTGAGAGCATTTTGTACGGATGAAATTATTTTTAGCAGAGCGAAGAACAGACTTAGCACGATTCCGGGCAGAAATGTATAAAAGATGTGATTCAGGGGTGAGTTGGCTCCGGTACCTTTTATAGGCCCTCTCCTTGTTGCGGACAGCATTAGAACAAGGCCTTCTAGTACTATCCAATTCCCTCCATGTGCCTCCTTACTTTTCATCACCTGTGCACACTTATCTCATAATTTTTCCATTGCACGTTGGTATCCTTTAATACTCTTACCAGTTCGTCCCTACATTCCCCCTCACATCAAACTGACAGTCGCCTTCCTCTTCAGTTATAATCACTTACAGCAACTAATATTTACCTTTTTGGCGCAATACTCAGGGACTTCATTAAACTTAACACCAATCTCACAATCACCAGCCCTGCTAAATTAATAACTGTCGATGTGTTTAGTCAGCTTCTAAGACGGTGTGATCAGGACGGATGGAACGGCCGCAGTGGAGTCATAGGAGCCAGGTTTTACATCCCGCATAACAGTAACCGTCTTTTTGCTAGTTTCATTTTATTGTGTGGATGTACGCTTTGCATCTGATCAACTATTTTCCTTTGCATTTACCTCTCACTTATATCCCCATTCTTGTGTGCAAATGCGCGAAACTAAGCCCATGCATTGGTGATATTTTTTTTCCCTACTGGTATCAGACAACTTTCTCCATCTTTTAAAAAGACGTCACATACTACCCCCCCCAAAAAAAAAAAAAAAAAAAAAAATGTTTATCTAACCACACAAAGTCCGAAAACTCGATCCTAATCATCATAAGGAGACGAAAATTACAAAAATGAGAAAGACGTCCCCGGGATGTGTAGTTAATCACTTCGTCATCCTGTCGATTGATAATTATTGTTAGGTATAGTCTTCTGAGAGGGAGCACAGGAGTATAAGAGCGTTGATTCTGTAAAAATTATCCCCTTCGTGGCCAGGACAAACGCAATATACTCTTGCAATTAGCGCCAGATGCTTATATCAAGTTAATAGTTAGCCTGAGAGCCTGAGAATGTAAGCACTTTCATTATTAACCCTCTCACTGTCGAGACAACTTCTGTATTTTATTCCACTTACAGTCATCTGACTTTGAGTCACAGGAGCCTAAAAGTGTTGATAGATGTTTATATATGACCATACCATCTGAGCATTGTCTTTGGAAATCCGTTAAACAACAGACTTCCTAACTCGACATCTTTCACGAATCATGCAATTTCTTGTCCACTTGACCCTTTCCACACACATTCCACGAAAATCCCTATTTCTACTGCTCAAATCCTTGTCTTCATTCTCATGTTACACCATTGTGCCGCACCCAGATAATAAGGTTCGCAGTATAATCCTCTCATGTAATCCATTTACAAGAGCGACACTACGACCTGTGTTTAGTATCAACGTCTTTTAGTACTAACCACTTTCCTTACTTATGCTGCCCTACCTTCCACTTTGAACACTGACTTCTCTGTTCAGTTACTATACCGAGTTACTTAGGCTCCCTTGGTACTGGACAGGGACGCCTTCTTGTTGCGCACTCATATAACCAGACGGATGAACTACCTGGTTATACAAACCTCTCTCTTTTGTCTTACCCCCCGAAATGAGGATGGTGGACTGCAGGGGCAGAGGAACTTTAGCCTGCAATTTACCATAGCCACATTCACCCAACCCACGGGTCGCAAATAATACAACTTAAGCTCCCTTTCCAATTCAAGTCTTTATATTCAACAGCACATCATTCTGAGCGTCGCCTTCCCTCCCAAAAGTTATCGCATTACTCTTATCAACATTTACTTTCGAAGCACAGCGTTCACAAGCATCATAAAAAAATCTGCAAGAGTTTTCTCAGTCACCAAAGATACTAAACTAATAACTAGTAAGCTTTCACGATGGTGTTATTGGGTCGGATAGATTGGCAGCCTGGGAGTCACTGGAGCCAGTGTGTGTGTGTGTGTGTGTCTTTTTATTTTTTATATTCCTTTTCTTGTACTTTTTCCGTCTATGGATTTAATTTTATTTACGTACGACTTGATATCCTTATTGTTCTATTGAATTAAATTAGCCCTCTGAACCAGGCCTTTATCACCTTTGGCTTATTGTTAATGCCAGTAAGTCAGGACGAGCTCTCCTATTCAAGAGGTTAAAAGAACGCTCCAGCTAACCACCCCAGTTAGAATACTCTATCCGAACAAGGGAGGAAAAAAATGAGAGAACGGTATTGCTAAAATAAAAAAGTCCCCGTGATGCTGCGTGGTTAAACACTTTACGTGCCATCGTGTTGAAGTGTTTAATTAACAACTGTTGCTATTTTTACTTATATGAAAGTGAACATGAGGACTTGAGAGTGTCAATACTCTAAACCTTAACCCTTCCATACCGGGACAAACAAAGTTTGCTATTTCATCCAATGCCAGATGCTTATATTTTGCTTTTAGTGAGTATGCCAGCCTGAGAGTGTTAATATTATCAGTAACAACCCTTCCATTGTAGAGATAAGGTCTGTATTCAGTTCCGGCCATCTCATTTTACTCATCTGGCCGTGAGCCGTAGAGACCTGAGAGTGTTGATAGCTCTTAACAAGTCTGGTCCGTAGGACGGTGTGGTCAGGACTGGTGGAACTGTGGTTGTGAGTCATAGGAGCCTGGTTTCACTTGTCGGTACGGCGTCTTTTTGCTTTTATTTCCATTGTATTTCTTTGTGGGTATTGCACTGGTTTATTCCTTCCTTTTCCTTTCGTAATTATTATTTTTTTCTTCATATCCTAAATTCTTTTATACGTGTTGTACTTCACTCCAACCAAAGCCATTTTTTCCCTCTCATTCTGGATTGTTATTGACATTTTTGTTATTCACCTTCACGATGATTTCCTTTTACTGAACAGGTTAATGAAGCTTGTTTGGAACTCTTTCAGTAGAGGAGACTATTTCTAAGGTGAGTAAAGTGGACTGAAGGCAGAAAGAATATAATACAAAAGGTATGATGGTAATGAAGTATTTACCTGCTGTCATTGCCCTACCTGGTGGTGTAGTGGTTAGAAGGCCCCAGTGGAAGTGACGGCCGTGCATAAGTTGATTACCCCACAGAGTGACTGGAAGTTTGTCGATCAGGTAAAGTCATCAGGAGAAGTAGGCCGGTCAACTACCCTGAAAATTACATGACCTGGACTTTGTTACTCTCTCTCTCCTAATAGTGTGCAGTTGTTTATGGTTGACTGAAGCTTGTGTTTGCCATTGCACTTACCGTCTTCCTTGCTTCCTTGCTGTGTGTGTGTGTGTGTGTGTGTGTGTGTGTGTGCGCGTTTGTGTGTGTTTTTGTCTGCACGTTTGTGTTTGTGTTAGTTTGTGTGTTTGTTTCTGTTTCTGTTTGTGTATGAGTGTGTTTGTTTTTAAGAGAGAGAGAGAGAGAGGATTAGGCAAACAATATATAGACAAATGCAGGGAAACAGTAGAGGATGGACAGACTAATGATAGGCACATAGGTATACTTAAAGACTGAAAGATATATAAGTAGTTAGGTAATGTGTAGATGGAGAGACAGTCAGACTTCTCTTCACATGACGAACAAAAGGCACTCAGCCAAAGCAGGTAGATAACTGGGTGTGATTAGTGAGGTTCTGGATCGGAAATTGTCATACCAAGTGCTTTCTTTTGTATTATTAAACTGTTTCTCAATTAGTTTCGTGTTGCATTAAAGCGTGTCTAAGGTGTAGGTGTAATTATGTTTTTGTGTGTGTGTGTGTGTGTGTGTGTGTGTGTGTGTGTGTGTGTGTGTGTGTGTGTGTGTGTGTGTTTCCTGGCTGGAGATTGATGATTTTACAACCATACCATCATCATCTCACCTATTTTTCCCACCCAATTGTGCTGTGAGGTAAGTTCCAGGAAGCAAGGGAAGAAAGTTACAGCGGGAGACCTAACCAAACCGCATAGCCAAAGAATCAGCTACACATTCGCTTACCATTCAAACACCTGGAATCAGAAATGATCAGGTGGACATTTCTTTCTCTTATATTTCCTTTAGCAATGATATTTGTATTTCGTATAATAAAGTCGAGAACAAATTCAGAAGAGGGGTTTTAAGCATTGTCACGTTGTTCTCCTTATATTGTTCATCAGACCAACTCGATCGACTGTGAGTTACCTAGCCTCATCAACGTCATTTTCGTCATGTTTCTTTTATTAAGGCTCCATCTTTCTTCCGTGCATCGGCCTTGGTCACCTGTTGGTAGCTTTCCATGCTTTTCGATGTCTGGAAGCCTCTCTGTTCAGTCCCTTAACCCTGGAGTCACACTCAATGGCCTCGTCCCAGGTCTTTTTCCTTCAACCTCTCGGAACCCTAACACCAACGTTCACACTTTACTCACTTCCTGCAACCAGTTGTCATCCCTTATCCACTCCTCATGGCCAAACCATCTCAATCAACCCCTCCTCATCAAAAGATCAATATACTCTAGTCCCATCCCTCCTCTCAGCTCTTCCATCATAAACCTATTCCCTCCCAGTCCTCACGTTTAAGGACTCACCACACATCCACCTAATCATTATCATTTCTGTACGTTTCAGCCTACGAATATCCTATTCCCTTACTGCCGAGGTCTAGCTCCAGTCCAACCTCAAACACATATCATGTCTCACAGTTAACAAAACACACTCAAGAGGTTCTCCAGCCAGATCAGTCCTTTCACAACTATCTCCACATGCTGTTCCCGACACACAGAACACATGGAATCAGCATTATCTCGCAGTGTATCTTTAATACCACTACATGTATTATGCACCTACTTATCACAAACACTGCACAAGATAGAATTAATTCCCACTCCCTCGTGGCAACCCACTTATGGCCACCCTCCCTCTTCTCTGACCGTACCGCCACCAGGCCCAGATACCGTCACTTTTGTTTTATCGGCATTTACTCTCGAGCCCTTGTGCCCCACACCGTCTCTTCACTTCCCAAATGTTTCCTCCACATCCCTTTCATTCGCTGCAAGTAATACCAAATCATCGGCATACAACATCTCCCATGGCAGTCAATTTTTAAAGTTACGTGAGAGAGCTTCAATCACCTTGATAAACAGTATGGGACTCAAAACTGACCTCTGATGCACACCAAAATACGAGAACATACCCATAACCACTCTAACCAGTCACTCCTCGATCTGAAGCATTCTCATTGCCCACTTCACTACCTCTCTATAGGGATTTCGTCAAAGGTCTTCTCGTCATCAACAAATCAAAGTACAGATTCCCGTTCTTTCCTATTTATTTTACCTGAAGCTGTTGAGCAATGAATATGGCATCATTGGTCCCTTTACATGGCAAAATCCCAAACTGCATCTCATCAATATTTACTCTTTCTCTAAGCATACCTTTTATAACTCTTTAAATTACCTTCATTTTCTGACCCAAAAGCTTTATGCCTCTGTAATTTCCACGTTCCAGGCATCACCCTTCCTCCTGCACACATTTACAATTCAACTCATTAGCTAGTCGTTTGGGACAACTCACTCATACATAATCGTATTTATTATATCAGCCACGAACCGCACTCGGCCTCTCCAGACGCCTTTAGCATTTCAGCAGTCAACCGAGACACACTTGCTGCCTTCTCTAACTGCATCCTGCCCATTGCTCTGCTCAAAATAGCAGCGTCAATCAAAGGCCTAGGGCCAAACATTGGACACGCTGACTCCAAACCTTTCCTGTTCCAGTCAAACTCCTCATTCAGCAACGGATATAATACTTTCTCCAGTCTTTAATATCCTCCCTGTTCACCACTACCTTTCCTTCTTCGTTCTTCACACACTGCCCACCTATGATATCCGTGTTTCCCCTGTTGATCTCATTTGTCACCTTAAATATCATAGTCTACCTTTCATCGCTGGTTAGGTTATCTAGTAAAAGTATTTGACTCAGATTTTTTCCCTGTATACCTCTTTTCTAGCCCTACGCTTAGCAGCCAAGAATTCCTCTTTATTACCACCCCTTTTCCATTCCCGGAAAAGCCTACTTTTCTTCATAACTGCAGCTTCTACACCCTCATCCCACCACCATGTTAACGTTGTCTTGGGGGGGGGGGGCTTGTCTATCCACTCACTGAATCAGCAACTCTCAGATTGTTCTTGAGAGCTTTATACTGTTCATTAACACTTCTGTCGGCAAGTCTCTGTTCAGTCACCATTCTGCTTATCGCTCAGTAGAATGCGTCCCTTAATGCTTGTTTTTTCCAACTTCCATATTTTCCTCCTAGGTGCTTACATCCTTTTCCTTACCATCCGCTCCTTAAGCGCCATGTCACATATCAGTAATTTCTGTTGCTGCACACACACTTGGCTCCCTATAACATTAACATCCCTCACCAACCTCCTATCTCCCCTTCTGACCACTAAGCAATCATTTTATTACACACTCATTTTCCCAGTCTCTCAACATTTTTGATGGTCTGCAACGCCTTCTCCCAATTTTAGAGTGACCCACATATACCATTTTCACTCCCCTGCTTATACCTCTTTTCTCCATTTGATCATAACATAAAATCAAGAGTCTGTTTAGCCCTGGATTTAACAGACTTCTTTACACAATATCATTTTGGAATCACATCATTTCTTATCCTGTACGCTCTTTGCACTCCGAACACAACCCCGGAATCCCTATCTTAACTGCCCGTACCTTTGTTTTTGTTATAAAATTACACAAAAGCCTCACACCCATATGATGCTGTGGGCACTAAAACACTTTCATGCAGTCCTCTTGCAGCCTCCACATTCACACCTTTGCTTATAACCATTTCATGTCTAAGACGGATATTTCTAAGGATTCTGTTCAACCTGGTGTCAACAGACTTTTTACTCCACATTTTTATCAAATCACATCATTTCGTATATTATCCGTTTTTTACACTTCATACATATTCCTCAGAAATCCCATTTCCACTGCTCTTGATCCTGAATTTTCGTTTAATATCACACCAAAGTCTCACAACCATACGCTACTGTGGGCACTGAAACACCTTCATCCAGTCTTCTTGCAACCTCCACATTTGCAACTCTGCTTATAACCAAGGCCCGTTGGCCTATAGCTCCAGCCACTTTCCGTCTCTTTGTTGTTCTACTTTCATTTAGTCTGCACATTTAACTCTCCCTTCCATTACGACATCCGAGAATCAAAACTTCCTCATTGATTCAAGTCTCTATTCATTTACTACTAGATAACACTGACAAATCACTTTCCCTCTCAGGAAGAACATTCATTCTACACTGTTGAACATATACACACGGCGCTCATAGATTTCACCAGAAATCTGCACCAGTGATGCTAAATTAAAACTGATGATGTGTTTGCTCAACCTCTAAGACGGTGTGATCAATATGAATAGAACGGCCGCCTGGGAGTCATAGGAGCCACGGTGCGTATCATTCCTACTTCTTTTAGCGATATTTTTATTTCGCTCTTGCAGTTGTTTTCTGGTACTTTTTGCATCTGAAAAACTAATTTCTTTTAGTCTTTCCTCCCACCGATATCGTCATTCATTTAAATGGATGAATTAAAATAACGCGATGAATCTGGGCGACGTCACTTTGGGGTATTTTTGCTGCCACCAAACAAACTTATTAAACTTGGAAAAACAATCTCGTATTGCTGTGTTTAAAGAAAGGATGCAATAAACTCCTGCTGTTTAATAGTAAATCTTTAGATTAAAAAAAAAAAAATCTTCAGGAGACGGCGAAAACAAAATGAACAAGATAGCCCCGGCCTGAGCTGTTAACCACATCATTCGTCATCGTACTGAAGTGGTTGATTAACAACTGTTGCTATTTTAAGTAATCTGGAAGTGAGCATGGGAGGTTGAGAGTGTTAATACTGTAAAAATTAACCCTTTCGTGGCCGGGACGAAAGTAGTACACAGTGTCACATAACACTAGATACTTATATTTAGCTACCAGCTGGTATGCCAGCCTGAGAGTGTTAATATTGTTAGCATTAACCCTTCCTTGGTAGAGATAACTTCTGTATTCTATACCCGCTATCCCGATCTTCCTCATCTGGCCATGAGTCATAGGAGCCTGAGAGTGCTGATAGCTCTTAAGAAGTTTAATCCTTAAGACGGCGTGATCAGGACTGGTGGAATCGTGGTCTGAGAGTCATAGGAGTCCGGGTTCACCACTGTGCTAGTCGTCTTTTTACTTTTATATTCATTTTGTATCCTAGTGGTATGTGCATCTGATTTTATTTTTATTGTTGCTATCGGTTCATTTCCTTATTTTTTTACTTAATATCCAAACTTCTATTACCGGTATGTTTGACCTTCTCCCAACCGACCCTCCCCCCCCTTTTTATATCATTATGGTTTGTGATAGATATTTTCTTTTATCCCCCATTATGCGATCCTTGGACTGGACGAGATAATGGAGTCTGTCTCGAAGTTTTTCAGTACTAGAGATCATTTCTAAGGTGAATAAAGTAACCTGAAGTTTGGTCTTTAAGACGGTGTGATCAGGACTGGTGGAATCGTAGCTCTTCAGTCACAGGAGCCCGCGTTCATATACTCTATAGTGCTGTGCCGTCTTTTTTTTTTTTTTTTTTAATGTCTCTGCTAGTTTTTTATTTGAGAACTTTCTCTCTATTTTCCGCACTTTCCTTTATTTTTCTTTCCAGCACATATCTTAAATTCCCGTATGTCGCTGATTTAATCATTTCAAGCTGAGGTCGTATGTGTGTGTGTGTGTGTGTGTGTGTGTGTGTGTGTGTGTGTGTGTTATTCTGCCTTGTGATAGATAATTTTAATGGGAATAATAAGGACGTCCTTGGGCTGAAACTGTTAAGGTAGTCTGACTCGAACCCTCTCAGTGCGAGAGACCATTTCCAAGCTTAATAAAGTGATCTGAAGCAGCAAGAATAAAATACAAAAGGCGTCAACATAGCGAAGAATGGATGGATGTATGGATGTGTGAGTGAGAAGGGGCATTGGTTGTATTGGTGGATTAGAGGTAGGTGGATGGATGGATGGAAATGGGAGTGACAAGGAGCTGCATCCATTGGTGGATGAGCTGCAGGTGGAAGGGTGGATGGATGTGTGTGTGAGAAGGGAGTATATATAAGGTATTGCTGCACGGGAGGTAGGTGAAGTAATAGATGAATCAGTTGGTGGTGGTGAATAGAGGGTAGAGGAGAATAGATGGATGGATGGATGAATGGATGGATCAGTGGGTAGGTGACTGGGGGTAGATATATTGGTTCATCAGGGATGGATGGATTGATGCATTGATGGATGGGTGGATGTGAATGTGAATTTTATTGCTGTTCTCATTTATTTGGTGTTTATAGTCGACCCAGTTTTGTTTTTTTCGAGAACATTCTTGCCACTACTGTGTGTGTGTGTGTGTGTGTGTGTGTGTGTGTGTGTGTGTGTGTGTGTGTGTGTGTGTGTGTGTGTGTGTGTGTGTGTGTGTGTGTGTGTGTGTGTGTGTGTGCGCGCGCGCGCATGGGTGCGTGTGTGCGTGCGTGCGTGCGCTCGCTAGTGATTAATTTTATCATTACCATCGCCACCACCTCTTCCTACCCAAAGATGAGGTCAGATAGGATGTAGGCAGCAAGAAAGAAAGTTATAGTGGGAAAGCAAATTAACACTATAGCAAATACAATGGGAAACACACACACGGATTCATCTACTATTCAAACACCCAGAATCATCGCTCACCTCACAGGAATTATCTGCAAGTATATATATTTTTTTTATTTATTTATTTATTTTTTTTATAAATTAGCTTCACTTTTCTCTCACAGGTCAGTCCATCGACAAGAGTTAAGTTAATAAAAGGAGTTCTAAGAACTGTCATGTTCCCGTTCTTTAATATCTCATCAGACCAACCTGATTGCTTTTCAGGTCCCTGGCCTTCTCAAATTCATATTCTCCTTTTATTACCCACTCATTTTCCCTGACCATCAACTCTCTTCATGGTTTGCTACGCGTTCTGCCCTCATCATATTCACTCACTAACATCATTTTCATTCCTCAAATACTCATTTTCTTCATCAGACCATAACATCTAAAGATTTTGTTCAGCCCAGTGTTAACATACTTCATTACTCCACGTCTCTGTAGAATTAGACCATTCTCTGTCCTATGCACGCTTTGCACTCCACACACACATTTCGAAAGCCCCATTTCCACTGCTCTTGCTCTTGAGTTTTTGTTCTCATATCACACCAAAGTTTCACATCCATATGTTATTATGGGTACTAAAAAACCTTCATATAATCCTCTTGCAGTCTCCACATTCACACCTCTGTTTATATCCAAGGCCCTTGTATCTCCAACCACTTTCCTTCTTCTGTTCTACTTTCCACTTAGTCTGCACATTTAACTGTTTCTCTGTTTCTTCACCCGTGTACCAAGATTCCATCACTAAATCGTCTCTCTTCATTCACTACAATATAACACTGATAGTCACTTTCCCTGTCAACAACAACGTTCATTGCACACTTATCAACATATACTCTCCAGTTACGACGTTAATAGATATCAACAGAACTCTTCGCCAGCCCCTGAATCACTGTGGATCCAAAATTCAGAACTATCGATTTGCGTAGTCATCCTCCAAGACGGTGTGATTTGGATGGATAGAACAGCCGCCTGGGCGTCATAGGAGGTTGGGTTCATATCCTTCATAGTAGCTTCTCCGTCTTTTTACCGATATTTTGATTTCCCATTTATAATTTTTTCAGCATCTGGTGAAATATTTTCCTATATTTTTTTTTTTATTACCCCGATATACTCTTTCTACTACATGGATACTTTAAAATAACCCCTTGAATCCGAGGGTCATCATTTTGGTTTATTCTTTCTGTCCCCAGACAATCTTCGTATTAATTTTAAGAAAGACCTGTCTTTTTGACGCGGATATAAAAAGGCTGCCTTTAACAACTACAAATCTAAGTCTATCCTAACCACACAAACTTTTGACAATTCCTTCGACTCTAAACAAAAAACAACAGGAGAGGGAAAAATGAACAAAAGACCTTTCCTGGCTGCGCTGTTAACCACAAAACTCGTCTTCTTGCTGAAGTGGTTAATTCATGACTTCTTTGTTTACTCACGTGAGTTAGCATGGGAGGCTGAGAGTGTTAATACTGTAAATATTCATCCTCTCATGGCCGGGACAAACGTAGTAACCTATAGAGCGTCACCTAGCGCCAGATTCTTATTTTTAGCTATCAGTGAGTATGCTAGCCTGGGAATGTTAATGAGTTTGGTCCTCATGACGGCGTAATGAGGACTGGTGGAATCGTGGCCTGAGAGTCGTAGGAGTCCGGTTTTAGTTCTCAACCACCGTCTTTTAACTTTTTTTCATACTGTTTTCTTGAAATGTTTGTATCTACTTTCGAAAAAAAAAAAAAATCCCGTACTTTTCTTTCCTTTCCTCTCCTTACTATTTTTTTTTTTTTCCTAAATCCTGTTATTCTTTTTATCTTATTCTTTTTATCTTATTCTGACATGTGATAGATCATTTTTCATCACAAATGAACTGTATCCTTGCAATGAACGGGATAATGGTGTCGTTTGGAACTCCTTCAGTGGAGGAGACTATTTCTAAGGTGAATAAAGTGGACTGAAGGCAGAAAGAATATACAGTAATACAAAAGGTGTGATGGTAATGAAGTATTTACCTGCTGTCATTGCCCTACCTGATGGTGTAGTGGTTAGAAGGCCCCAGTGGAAGTGACGGCCGTGCATAAGTTGGTTACCCCACAGTGTGACTGGAAGTTTGTCGATCATGTAAAGCCACCAGGAGAAGTAGGCCGGTCAACTACCCTGAAATGTACCGGACTACGTTAGCCTAGCCTAGGTCCCCTACGTGTACAACGGGGTGAAATGGAATTGCCTGTTACCGTTTTATTGATTTGTTAAATTCTACTCCAGTTCAGGGTTGACTAGATTTTGTGATTTACCATTGCACTTCCTGCCTTACTGTGTGTGTGTGTGTGTGTGTGTGTGTGTGTGTGTGTGTGTGTGTGTGTGTGTGTGTGTGTGTGTGTGTGTGTGTTGTGTCTGTTTATGTGTGCGCGCATTGGTGCGTGTGTGCGTCCGTGCGTGCGCTCGCTAGTGATTAATTTTATCATTATCATCGCCACCACCTCTTGCTACCCAAAGATGAGGTCAGATAGGATGTATGCATCAAGAGAGAAAGTTATACGAGTAGTGGAAAAGCAAATCAACACTATAGCAAATACAATGGGACACACACACACGCATTCATCTACTATTCAAACACCCAGAATCATCGCTCACCTCACAGGAATTATCTGCATGTATATATATATATATATATATATATATATATATATATATATATATATATTTTTTTTTTTTTATAAATTAGCTTCACTTTTCTCTCACAGGACAGTCCATCGACAAGAGTTAAGTTAATAAAAGGAGTTCTAAGTATTGTCATGTTCCCGTTCTTTAATATCTCATCAGACCAACTTGATTGCTTGTCAGGTCCCTGGCCTTCTCAAATTCATATTCTCCTTTTATTACCCACTCATTTTCCCTGACTATCAACTCTCTTAATGGTTTGCTACGCGTTCTGCCCTCATCATATTCACTCACTAACATCATTTTCATTCCTCAAATATTCATTTTCTTCATCAGACCATAACATCTAAAGATTTTGTTCAGCCCAGTGTTAACATACTTCATTACTCCACGTCTCTGTAGAATTAGACCATTCTCTGTCCTATCCACGCTTTGCACTCCACACACACATTTCGAAAGCCCCATTTCCACTGCTCTTGCTCTTCAGTTTTTATTCTAGTATCACACCAAAGTTTCACATCTATATTTTACTATGGGTACTAAAAAACCCTCATATAATCCTCTTGCAGTCTCCACATTCACACCTCTGCTTATATCCAAGGCCCTTGTATCTCCAACCACTTTCCTTCTTCTGTTCTATTTTCCACTTAGTCTGCACATTTAACTGTTTCTCTGTTTCTTCACCCGTGTACCAAGATTCCATCACTAATTCGTGTCTTCATTCACTACCAGATAACACTGATAGTCACTTTCCCTGTCAACAACAACGTTCATTGCACACTTATCAACATATACTCTCCAGTTACGACGTTAATAGATATCAACAGAACTCTTCGCCAGCCCCTGAATCACTGTGGATCCAAAATTCAGAACTATCGATTTGCGTAGTCATCCTCCAAGACGGTGTGATTAGGATGGATAGAACAGCCGCCTGGGCGTCATAGGAGGTTGGGTTCATATCCTTCATAGTAGCTTCTCCGTCTTTTTACCGATATTTTGATTTCCCATTTATAGTTTTTTCAGCATCTGGTGAAATATTTTCCTATAATTTTTTTTATTACCCGGATATACTCTTTCTACTACATGGATACTTGAAAATAACCCCTTGAATCCGAGGGTCATCATTTTGGTTTATTCTTTCTGTCACCAGACAATCTTCGTATTAATTTTAAGAAAGACCTGTCGTTTTGACTCGGATATAAAAAGGCTGCCTTTAACGCCTACAAACCAAAGTCTATCCTAACCACACAAACTTTTGACAATTCCTTCGACTCTAAACAAAAAACAACAGGAGAGGGAAAAATGAACAAAAGACTTTTCCGGGTTGCGCTGTTAACCACAAAACTCGTCTTCTTGCTGAAGTGGTTAATTCATGACTTCTTTGTTTACTCACGTGAGTGAGCATGGGAGGCTGAGAATGTTAATACTGTAAATATTCATCCTCTCATGGCCGGGACAAACGTAGTAACCTATAGAGCGTCACCTAGCGCCAGATTCTTATTTTTAGCTATCAGTGAGTATGCTAGCCTGGGAATGTTAATGAGTTTGGTCCTCATGACGGCGTGATGAAGACTGGTGGAATCGTGGCCTGAGAGTCGTAGGAGTCCGGTTTTAGTTCTCAACCACCGTCTTCTAACTTTTTTTCATACTGTTTTCTTGAAATGTTTGTATCTACTTTAAAAAAAAAAAAATCCTGTACTTTTCTTTCCTTTCCTCTCCTTACTATTTTTTTTTTTTTTCCTAAATCCTGTTATTCTTTTTATCTTATTCTTTTTATCTTATTCTGACATGTGATAGATCATTTTTCATCACAAATGAACTGTATCCTTGCAATGAACGGGATAATGGTGTCGTTTGGAACTCCTTCAGTGGAGGAGACTATTTCTAAGGTGAATAAAGTGGACTGAAGGCAGAAAGAATATACAGTAATACAAAAGGTGTGATGGTAATGAAGTATTTACCTGCTGTCATTGCCCTACCTGATGGTGTAGTGGTTAGAAGGCCCCAGTGGAAGTGACGGCCGTGCATAAGTTGGTTACCCCACAGTGTGACTGGAAGTTTGTCGATCATGTAAAGCCACCAGAAGTAGGCCGGTCAACTACCCTGAAATGTACCAGACTACGTTAGCCTAGCCTAGGTCCCCTACGCGTACAACGGGGTAAAATGGAATTGCCTGTTACCGTTTTATTGATTTGTTAAATTCTACTCGAGTTCAGGGTTGACTAGATTTTGTGATTTACCATTGCACTTCCTGCCTTACTGTGTGTGTGTGTGTGTGTGTGTGTGTGTGTGTGTGCGCATGGGTGCGTGTGTGCATGAGTGCGTGCGCTTGCTAGTGATTAATTTTATCATTACCATCGCCACCACCTCTTGCTACCCAAAGATGAGGTCAGATAGGATGTAGGCAGAAAGACAGAAAGTTATAGTGGGAAAGCAAATCAACACTATAGCAAATACAATGGGACACACACACACACACACGCATTTATCTACTATTCAAACACCCAGAATCATCGCTCACCTCACAGGAATTATCTGTATGTATATATATATTTTTTTTTTATTTATTTATTTTTATAAATTAGCTTCACTTTTCTCTCACAGGACAGTCCATCGACAAGAGTTAAGTTAATAAAAGGAGTTCTAAGTATTGTCATGTTCCCGTTCTTTAATATCTCATCAGACCAACTTGATTCCTTGTCAGGTCCCTGGCCTTCTCAAATTCATATTCTCCTTTTATTACCCACTCATTTTCCCTAACTATCAACTCTCTTAATGGTTTGCTACGCGTTCTGCCCTCATCATATTCACTCACTAACATCATTTTCATTCCTCAAATATTCATTTTCTTCATCAGACCATAACATCTAAAGATTTTGTTCAGCCCAGTGTTAACATACTTCATTACTCCACGTCTCTGTAGAATTAGACCATTCTCTGTCCTATCCACGCTTTGCACTCCATACAAACATTTCGAAAGCCCCATTTCCACTGCTCTTGCTCTTGAGTTTTTGTTCAAATATCACACCAAAGTTTCACATCCATATGTTACTATGGGTACTAAAAAACCCTCATATAATCCTCTTGCAGTCTCCACATTCACACCTCTGCTTATATCCAAGGCCCTTGTATCTCCAACCACTTTCCTTCTTCTGTTCTACTTTCCACTTAGTCTGCACATTTAACTGTTTCTCTGTTTCTTCACTCGTGTACCAAGATTCCATCACTAATTCGTGTCTTCATTCACTACCAGATAACACTGATAGTCACTTTCCCTGTCAACAACAACGTTCATTGCACACTTATCAACATATACTCTCCAGTTACGACGTTAATAGATATCAACAGAACTCTTCGCCAGCCCCTGAATCACTGTGGATCCAAAATTCAGAACTATCGATTTGCGTAGTCATCCTCCAAGACGGTGTGATTAGGATGGATAGAACAGCCGCCTGGGCGTCATAGGAGGTTGGGTTCATATCCTTCATAGTAGCTTCTCCGTCTTTTTACCGATATTTTGATTTCCCATTTATAGTTTTTTCAGCATCTGGTGAAATATTTTCCTATAATTTTTTTTTTATTACCCCGATATACTCTTTCTACTACATGGATACTTTAAAATAACCCCTTGAATCCGAGGGTCATCATTTTGGTTTATTCTTTCTGTCACCAGACAATCTTCGTATTAATTTTAAGAAAGACCTGTCGTTTTGACGCGGATATAAAAAGGCTGCCTTTAACGCCTACAAATCTAAGTCTATCCAAACCACACAAACTTTTGACAATTCCTTCGACTCTAAACAAAAAACAATAGGAGAGGGAAAAATGAACAAAAGACTTTTCCGGTCTGCGCTGTTAACCACAAAACTCGTCTTCTTGCTGAAGTGGTTAATTCATGACTTCTTTGTTTACTCACGTGAGTGAGCATGGGAGGCTGAGAGTGTTAATACTGTAAATATTCATCCTCTCATGGCCGGGACAAACGTAGTAACCTATAGAGCGTCACCTAGCGCCAGATTCTTATTTTTAGCTATCAGTGAGTATGCTAGCCTGGGAATGTTAATGAGTTTGGTCCTCATGACGGCGTGATGAGGACTGGTGGAATCGTGGCCTGAGAGTCGTAGGAGTCCGGTTTTAGTTCTCAACCACCGTCTTTTAACTTTTTTTCATACTGTTTTCTTGAAATGTTTGTATGTACTTTCGAAAAAAAAAAAAATCCCGTACTTTTCTTTCCTTTCCTCTCCTTACTATTTTATTTTTCCTAAATCCTGTTATTCTTTTCATCTTATTCTTTTTATCTTATTCTGACTTGTGATAGATCATTTTTCATCCCAAATGAACTGTATCCTTGCAATGAACGGGATAATGGTGTCTGTTTGGAACTCCTTCAGTGGAGGAGACTATTTCTGGGATGAATAAAGTGGACTGAAGGCAGAAAGAATATAATACAAAAGGTGTGATGGTAATGAAGTATTTACCTGCTGTCATTGCCCTACCTGGTGGTGTAGTGGTTAGAAGGCCCCAGTGGAAGTGACGGCCGTGCATAAGTTGGTTACCCCACAGAGTGACTGGAAGTTTGTCGATCATGTAAAGCCACGAGGAGAAGTAGGCCGGTCAACTACCTTGAAATGTACCAGACTACGTTAGCCTAGCCTAGGTCCCCTACGCGTACAACGGGGTAAAATGGAATTGCCTGTTACCGTTTTATTGATTTGTTAAATTCTACTCGAGTTCAGGGTTGACTAGATTTTGTGATTTACCATTGCACTTCCTGCCTTACTGTGTGTGTGTGTGTGTGTGTGTGTGTGTGTGTGTGTGTGCGCGCATGGGTGCGTGTGTGCGTGAGTGCATGCGTTCGCTAGTGATTAATTTTATCATTACCATCGCCACGACCTCTAGCTACCCAAAGATGAGGTCAGATAGAATGTAGGCAGCAAGACAGAAAGTTATAGTGGGAAAGAAAATCAACACTATAGCAAATACAATGGGACACACACACACACACACGCATTCATCTACTATTCAAACACCCAGAATCATCGCTCACCTCACAGGAATTATCTGTATGTATATATATATAAATATATATATATATATATATATATATATATATATATATATATATATATATATATATATATATATATATATATATATATATTTTTTTCATTTTTTTTTTTTTTTTAATTAGCTTCACTTTTCTCTCACAGGACAGTCCATCGACAAGAGTTAAGTTAATAAAAGGAGTTCTAAGTATTGTCATGTTCCCGTTCTTTAATATCTCATCAGACCAACTTGATTCCTTGTCAGGTCCCTGGCCTTCTCAAATTCATATTCTCCTTTTATTACCCACTCATTTTCCCTAACTATCAACTCTCTTAATGGTTTGCTACGCGTTCTGCCCTCATCATATTCACTCACTAACATCATTTTCATTCCTCAAATACTCATTTTCTTCATCAAACCATAACATCTAAAGATTTTGTTCAGCCCAGTGTTAACATACTTCATTACTCCACGTCTCTGTAGAATTAGACCATTCTCTGTCCTATCCACGCTTTGCACTCCACACACACATTTCGAAAGCCCCATTTCCACTGCTCTTGCTCTTCAGTTTTTGTTCTAATATCACACCAAAGTTTCACATCCATATGTTACTATGGGTACTAAAAAACCCTCATATAATCCTCTTGCAGTCTCCACATTCACACCTCTGCTTATATCCAAGGTCCTTGTATCTCCAACCACTTTCCTTCTTCTGTTCTACTTTCCACTTAGTATGCACATTTAACTGTTTCTCTGTTTCTTCACCCGTGTACCAAGATTCCATCACTAATTCGTGTCTTCATTCACTACCAGATAACACTGATAGTCACTTTCCCTGTCAACAACAACGTTCATTGCACACTTATCAACATATACTCTCCAGTTACGACGTTAATAGATATCAACAGAACTCTTCGCCAGCCCCTGAATCACTGTGGATCCAAAATTCAGAACTATCGATTTGCGTAGTCATCCTCCAAGACGGTGTGATTAGGATGGATAGAACAGCCGCCTGGGCGTCATAGGAGGTTGGGTTCATATCCTTCATAGTAGCTTCTCCGTCTTTTTACCGATATTTTGATTGCCCATTTATAGTTTTTTCAGCATCTGGTGAAATATTTTCCTCTAATTTTTTTTATTACCCGGATATACTCTTTCTACTACATGGATACTTTAAAATAACCCTTTGAATCCGAGGGTCATCATTTTGGTTTATTCTTTCTGTCACCAGACAATCTTCGTATTAATTTTAAGAAAGACCTGTCGTTTTGACGCTGATATAAAAAGGCTGCCTTTAACGCCTACAAATCTAAGTCTATCCTAACCACACAAACTTTTGACAATTCCTTCGACTCTAAACAAAAAACAACAGGAGAGGGAAAAATGAACAAAATACCTTCCCAGGCTGCGCTGTTAACCACAAAACTCGTCTTCTTGCTGAAGTGGTTAATTCATGACTTCTTTGTTTACTCACGTGAGTGAGCATGGGAGGCTGAGAGTGTTAATACTGTAAATATTCATCCTCTCATGGCCGGGACAAACGTAGTAACCTATAGAGCGTCACCTAGCGCCAGATTCTTATTTTTAGGTATCAGTGAGTATGCTAGCCTGGGAATGTTAATGAGTTTGGTCCTTATGACGGCGTGATGAGGACTGGTGGAATCGTGGCCTGAGAGTCGTAGGAGACCGGTTTTAGTTCTCAACCACCGTCTTTTAACTTTTTTTCATACTGTTTTCTTGAAATGTTTGTATCTACTTTTGAAAAAAAAAAAAAACAATATCCCGTACTTTTCTTTCCTCTCCTTACTATTTTTTCCCCTAAATCCTGTTATTCTTTTCATCTTATTCTTTTTATCTTCTTCTGACTTGTGATAGATCATTTTTCATCCCAAATGAACTGTATCCTTGCAATGAACGGGATAATGGTGTCTGTTTGGAACTCCTTCAGTGGAGGAGACTATTTCTGGGATGAATAAAGTGGACTGAAGGCAGAAAGAATATAATACAAAAGGTGTGATGGTAATGAAGTATTTACCTGCTGTCATTGCCCTACCTGGTGGTGTAGTGGTTAGAAGGCCCCAGTGGAAGTGACGGCCGTGCATAAGTTGGTTACCCCACAGTGTGACTGGAAGTTTGTCGATCATGTAAAGCCACCAGGAGAAGTAGGCCGGTCAACTACCCTGAAATGTACCAGACTACGTTAGCCTAGCCTAGGTCCCCTACGCGTACAACGGGGTAAAATGGAATTGCCTGTTACCGTTTTATTGATTTGTTAAATTCTACTCGAGTTCAGGGTTGACTAGATTTTGTGATTTACCATTGCACTTCCTGCCTTACTGTGTGTGTGTGTGTGTGTGTGTGTGTGTGTGTGTGTGTGTGTGTGTGTGTGTGTGTGTGTGTGTGTGTGTGTGCGCGCGCGCATTGGTGCGTGTGTGCGTCCGTGCGTGCGCTCGCTAGTGATTAATTTTATCATTATCATCGCCACCACCTCTTGCTACCCAAAGATGAGGTCAGATAGGATGTAGGCAGCAAGACAGAAAGTTATAGTGGGAAAGCAAATCAACACTATAGCAAATACAATGGGACACACACACACACACACGCATTCATCTACTATTCAAACACCCAGAATCATCGCTCACCTCACAGGAATTATCTGTATGTATATATATATATTTTTTTTTTTTATAAATTAGCTTCACTTTTCTCTCACAGGACAGTCCATCGACAAGAGTTAAGTTAATAAAAGGAGTTCTAAGTATTGTCATGTTCCCGTTCTTTAATATCTCATCAGACCAACTTGATTGCTTGTCAGGTCCCTGGCCTTCTCAAATTCATATTCTCCTTTTATTACCCACTCATTTTCCCTGACTATCAACTCTTAATGGTTTGCTACGCGTTCTACCCTCATCATATTCACTCACTCACATCATTTTCATTCCTCAAATACTCATTTGCTTCATCAGACCATATCATCTAAAGATTTTGTTCAGCCCAGTGTTAACATACTTCATTACTCCACGTCTCTGTAGAATTAGACCATTCTCTGTCCTATCCACGCTTTGCACTCCACACACACATTTCGAAAGCCCCATTTCCACTGCTCTTGCTCTTGACTTTTTGTTCTAATATCACACCAAAGTTTCACATCCATATGTTACTATGGGTACTAAAAAACCCTCATATAATCCTATTGCAGTCTCCACATTCACACCTCTGCTTATATCCAAGGTCCTTGTATCTCCAACCACTTTCCTTCTTCTGTTCTATTTTCCACTTAGTCTGCACATTTAACTGTTTCTCTGTTTCTTCACCCGTGTACCAAGATTCCATCACTAATTCGTGTCTTCATTCACTACCAGATAACACTGATAGTCACTTTCCCTGTCAACAACAACGTTCATTGCACACTTATCAACATATACTCTCCAGTTACGACGTTAATAGATATCAACAGAACTCTTCGCCAGCCCCTGAATCACTGTGGATCCAAAATTCAGAACTATCGATTTCCGTAGTCATCCTCCAAGACGGTGTGATTAGGATGGATAGAACAGCCGCCTGGGCGTCATAGGAGGTTGGGTTCATATCCTTCATAGTAGCTTCTCCGTCTTTTTACCGATATTTTGATTTCCCATTTATAGTTTTTTCAGCATCTGGTGAAATATTTTCCTATAATTTTTTTTATTACCCCGATATACTCTTTCTACTACATGGATACTTTAAAATAACCCCTTGAATCCGAGGTTCATCATTTTGGTTTATTCTTTCTGTCACCAGACAATCTTCGTATTAATTTTAAGAAAGACCTGTCGTTTTGACGCGGATATAAAAAGGCTGCCTTTAACGCCCACAAATCTAAGTCTATCCTAACCACACAAACTTTTGACAATTCCTTCGACTCTAAACAAAAAACAACAGGAGAGGGAAAAATGAACAAAAGACCTTTCCGGGCTGCGCTGTTAACCACAAAACTCGTCTTCTTGCTGAAGTGGTTAATTCATGACTTCTTTGTTTACTCACGTGAGTGAGCATGGGAGGCTGAGAGTGTTAATACTGTAAATATTCATCCTCTCATGGCCGGGACAAACGTAGTAACCTATAGAGCGTCACCTAGCGCCAGATTCTTATTTTTAGGTATCAGTGAGTATGCTAGCCTGGGAATGTTAATGAGTTTGGTCCTTATGACGGCGTGATGAGGACTGGTGGAATCGTGGCCTGAGAGTCGTAGAGTCCGGTGTTAGTTCTCAACCACCGTCTTTTAACTTTTTTTCATTCTGTTTTCTTGAAGTGTTTGTATCTACTTTTGAAAAAATAAAATATCCCGTACTTTTCTTTCCTCTCCTTACTATTTTTTCCCCTAAATCCTGTTATTCTTTTCATTTTTTTCTTTTTATCTTCTTCTGACTTGTGATAGATCATTTTTCATCCCAAATGAACTGTATCCTTGCAATGAACGGGATAATGGTGTCTGTTTGGAACTCCTTCAGTGGAGGAGACTATTTCTGGGATGAATAAAGTGGACTGAAGGCAGAAAGAATATAATACAAAAGGTGTGATGGTAATGAAGTATTTACCTGCTGTCATCGCCCTACCTGGTGGTGTAGTGGTTAGAAGGCCACAGTGGAAGTGACGGCCGTGCATAAGTTGGTTACCCCACAGAGTGACTGGAAGTTTGTCGATCATGTAAAGCCACCAGGAGAAGTAGGCCGGTCAACTACCCTGAAATGTACCAGACTACGTTAGCCTAGCCTAGGTCCCCTACGCGTACAACGGGGTAAAATGGAATTGCCTGTTACCGTTTTATTGATTTGTTAAATTCTACTCCAGTTCAGGGTTGACTAGATTTTGTGATTTACCATTGCACTTTCTGCCTTACTGTGTGTGTGTGTGTGTGTGTGTGTGTGTGTGTGTGTGTGTGTGTCTGTGTGTGTGTGTGTGTGTCTGTGTGTGTGTGTGCGCATGGGTGCGTGTGTGCGTGCGTGCGTGCACTCGCTAGTGATTAATTTTATCATTACCATCGCCACCACCTCTTGCTACCCAAAGATGAGGTCAGATATAATGCAGGCAGCAAGAGAGAAAGTTATAGTTGGAAAGCAAATCAACACTATAGCAAATACAATTTGACACACACACACACACACGCATTCATCTACTATTCAAACACCCAGAATCATCGCTCACCTCACAGGAATTATCTGTATGTATATATATATATATATTTTTTTTTTCATTTTTTTTTTTATAAATTACCTTCACTTTTCTCTCACAGGTCAGTCCATCGACAAGAGTTAAGTTAATAAAAGGAGTTCTAAGTATTGTCATGTTCCCGTTCTTTAATATCTCATCAGACCAACTTGATTGCTTGTCAGGTCCCTGGCCTTCTCAAATTCATATTCTCCTTTTATTACCCACTCATTTTCCCTGACTATCAACTCTTAATGGTTTGCTACGCGTTCTGCCCTCATCATATTCACTCACTAACATCATTTTCATTCCTCAAATACTCATTTTCTTCATCAGACCATAACATCTAAAGATTTTGTTCAGCCCAGTGTTAACATACTTCATTACTCCACGTCTCTGTAGAATTAGACCATTCTCTGTCCTATCCACGCTTTGCACTCCACACACACATTTCGAAAGCCCCATTTCCACTGCTCTTGCTCTTGAGTTTTTGTTCTAATATCACACCAAAGTTTCACATCCATATGTTACTATGGGTACTAAAAACCCTCATATAATCCTCTTGCAGTCTCCACATTCACACCTCTGCTTATATCCAAGGCCCTTGTATCTCCAACCACTTTCCTTCTTCTGTTCTACTTTCCACTTAGTCTGCACATTTAACTGTTTCTCTGTTTCTTCACCCGTGTACCAAGATTCCATCACTAATTCGTGTCTTCATTCACTACCAGATAACACTGATAGTCACTTTCCCTGTCAACAACAACGTTCATTGCACACTTATCAACATATACTCTCCAGTTACGACGTTAATAGATATCAACAGAACTCTTCGCCAGCCCCTGAATCACTGTGGATCCAAAATTCAGAACTATCGATTTGCGTAGTCATCCTCCAAGACGGTGTGATTAGGATGGATAGAACAGCCACCTGGGCGTCATAGGAGGTTGGGTTCATATCCTTCATAGTAGCTTCTCCGTCTTTTTACCGATATTTTGATTTCCTATTTATAGTTTTTTCAGCATCTGGTGAAATATTTTCCTATAATTTTTTTTTTATTACCCCAATATACTCTTTCTACTACATGGATACTTGAAAATAACCCCTTGAATCCGAGGGTCATCATTTTGGTTTATTCTTTCTGTCACCAGACAATCTTCGTATTAATTTTAAGAAAGACCTGTCGTTTTGACGCGGATATAAAAAGGCTGCCTTTAACGCCTACAAATCTAAGTCTATCCTAACCACACAAACTTTTGACAATTCCTTCGACTCTAAACAAAAAACAACAGGAGAGGGAAAAATGAACAAAAGACCTTTCCTGGCTGCGCTGTTAACCACAAAACTCGTCTTCTTGCTGAAGTGGTTAATTCATGACTTCTTTGTTTACTCACGTGAGTGAGCATGGGAGAGCTGAGAGTGTTAATACTGTAAATATTCATCCTCTCATGGCCGGGACAAATGTAGTAACCTATAGAGCGTCACCTAGCGCCAGATTCTTATTTTTAGCTATCAGTGAGTATGCTAGCCTGGGAATGTTAATGAGTTTGGTCCTTATGACGGCGTGATGAGGACTGGTGGAATCGTGGCCTGAGAGTCGTAGGAGTCCGGTTTTGTTCTCAACCACCGTCTTTTAACTTTTTTTCATACTGTTTTCTTGAAGTGTTTGTATCTGCTTTTGAAAAAAAAAAAAAAAAAATCCCGTACTTTTCTTTCCTCTCCTTACTATTTTTTTTCCCCTAAATCCTGTTATTCTTTTCATCTTATTCTTTTCATCTTCTTCTGACTTGTGATAGATCATTTTTCATCCCAAATGAACTGTATCCTTGCAATGAACGGGATAATGGTGTCTGTTTGGAACTCCTTCAGTGGAGGAGACTATTTCTGGGATGAATAAAGTGGACTGAAGGCAGAAAGAATATAATACAAAAGGTGTGATGGTAATGAAGTATTTACCTGCTGTCATTGCCCTACCTGGTGGTGTAGTGGTTAGAAGGCCACAGTGGAAGTGACGGCCGTGCATAAGTTGGTTACCCCACAGAGTGACTGGAAGTTTGTCGATCATGTAAAGCCACCAGGAGAAGTAGGCCGGTCAACTACCCTGAAATGTACCAGACTACGATAGCCTAGCCTAGGGTCCCCTACGCGTACAACGGGGTAAAATGGAATTGCCTGTTACCGTTTTATTGATTTGTTAAATTCTACTCCAGTTCAGGGTTGACTAGATTTAGTGATTTACTATTGCACTTCCTGCCTTACTGTGTGTGTGTGTGTGTGTGTGTGTGTGTGTGTGTGTGTGTGTGTGTGTGTGTGTGCGCATGGGTGCGTGTGTGCGTGCGTGCGTGCACTCGCTAGTGATTAATTTTATCATTACCATCGCCACAACCTCTTGCTACCCAAAGATGAGGTCAGATAGGATGTAGGCAGCAAGACAGAAAGTTCTATTTGGAAAGCAAATCAACACTATAGCAAATACAATTTGACACATACACACACACGCATTCATCTACTATTCAAACACCCAGAATCATCGCTCACCTCACAGGAATTATCTGTATGTATATATATATATATATATATATATATATATATATATATATATATATATATATTTTTTTTTTTTTTTTCATTTTTTTTTTTTATAAATTAGCTTCACTTTTCTCTCACAGGTCAGTCCATCGACAAGAGTTAAGTTAATAAAAGGAGTTCTAAGTATTGTCATGTTCCCGTTCTTTAATATCTCATCAGACCAACTTGATTGCTTGTCAGGTCCCTGGCCTTCTCAAATTCATATTCTCCTTTTATTACCCACTCATTTTCCCTGACTATCAACTCTTAATGGTTTGCTACGCGTTCTGCCCTCATCATACTCACTCACTAACATCATTTTCATTCCTCAAATACTCATTTTCTTCATCAGACCATAACATCTAAAGATTTTGTTCAGCCCAGTGTTAACATACTTCATTACTCCACGTCTTTGTAGAATTAGACCATTCTCTGTCCTATCCACGCTTTGCACTCCACACACACATTTCGAAAGCCCCATTTCCACTGCTCTTGCTCTTGAGTTTTTGTTCTAATATCACACCAAAGTTTCACATCCATATGTTACTATGGGTACTAAAAAACCCTCATATAATCCTATTGCAGTCTCCACATTCACACCTCTGCTTATATCCAAGGCCCTTGTATCTCCAACCACTTTCCTTCTTCTGTTCTACTTTCCACTTAGTCTGCACATTTAACTGTTTCTCTGTTTCTTCACCCGTGTACCAAGATTCCATCACTAATTCGTGTCTTCATTCACTACCAGATAACACTGATAGTCACTTTCCCAGTCAACAACAACGTTCATTGCACACTTATCAACATATACTCTCCAGTTACGACGTTAATAGATATCAACAGAACTCTTCGCCAGCCCCTGAATCACTGTGGATCCAAAATTCAGAACTATCGATTTGCGTAGTCATCCTCCAAGACGGTGTGATTAGGATGGATAGAACAGCCGCCTGGGCGTCATAGGAGGTTGGGTTCATATCCTTCATAGTAGCTTCTCCGTCTTTTTACCGATATTTTGATTTCCTATTTATAGTTTTTTCAGCATCTGGTGAAATATTTTCCTATAATCTTTTTTTTATTACCCCGATATACTCTTTCTACTACATGGATACTTGAAAATAACCCCTTGAATCCGAGGGTCATCATTTTGGTTTTATTCTTTCTGTCACCAGACAATCTTCGTATTAATTTTTAAGAAAGACCTGTCGTTTTGACGCGGATATAAAAAGGCTGCCTTTAACGCCTACAAATCTAAGTCTATCCTAACCACACAAACTTTTTGACAATTCCTTCGACTCTAAACAAAAAACAACAGGAGAGGGAAAAATGAACAAAAGACCTTTCCTGGCTGCGCTGTTAACCACAAAACTCGTCTTCTTGCTGAAGTGGTTAATTCATGACTTCTTTGTTTACTCACGTGAGTGAGCATGGGAGAGCTGAGAGTGTTAATACTGTAAATATTCATCCTCTCATGGCCGGGACAAATGTAGTAACCTATAGAGCGTCACCTAGCGCCAGATTCTTATTTTTAGCTATCAGTGAGTATGCTAGCCTGGGAATGTTAATGAGTTTGGTCCTTATGACGGCGTGATGAGGACTGGTGGAATCGTGGCCTGAGAGTCGTAGGAGTCCGGTTTTGTTCTCAACCACCGTCTTTTAACTTTTTTTCATACTGTTTTCTTGAAGTGTTTGTATCTGCTTTTGAAAAAAAAAAAAAAAAAATCCCGTACTTTTCTTTCCTCTCCTTACTATTTTTTTTCCCCTAAATCCTGTTATTCTTTTCATCTTATTCTTTTCATCTTCTTCTGACTTGTGATAGATCATTTTTCATCCCAAATGAACTGTATCCTTGCAATGAACGGGATAATGGTGTCTGTTTGGAACTCCTTCAGTGGAGGAGACTATTTCTGGGAAGAATAAAGTGGATTGAAGGCAGAAAGAATATAATACAAAAGGTGTGATGGTAATGAAGTATTTACCTGCTGTCATTGCCCTACCTGGTGGTGTAGTGGTTAGAAGGCCACAGTGGAAGTGACGGCCGTGCATAAGTTGGTTACCCCACAGAGTGACTGGAAGTTTGTCGATCATGTAAAGCCACCAGGAGAAGTAGGCCGGTCAACTACCCTGAAATGTACCAGACTACGATAGCCTAGCCTAGGTCCCCTACGCGTACAACGGGGTAAAATGGAATTGCCTGTTACCGTTTTATTGATTTGTTAAATTCTACTCCAGTTCAGGGTTGACTAGATTTAGTGATTTACTATTGCACTTCCTGCCTTACTGTGTGTGTGTCTGTGTGTGTGTGTGTGTGTGTGTGTGTGTGTGTGCGCATGGGTGCGTGTGTGCGTGCGTGCGTGCACTCGCTAGTGATTAATTTTATCATTACCATCGCCACAACCTCTTGCTACCCAAAGATGAGGTCAGATAGGATGTAGGCAGCAAGAGAGAAAGTTCTATTTGGAAAGCAAATCAACACTATAGCAAATACAATTTGACACATACACACACACACGCATTCATCTACTATTCAAACACCCAGAATCATCGCTCACCTCACAGGAATTATCTGTATGTATATATATATATATATATATTTTTTAAATTAGCTTCACTTTTCTCTCACAGGTCAGTCCATCGACAAGAGTTAAGTTAATAAAAGGAGTTCTAAGTATTGTCATGTTCCCGTTCTTTAATATCTCATCAGACCAACTTGATTGCTTGTCAGGTCCCTGGCCTTCTCAAATTCATATTCTCCTTTTATTACCCACTCATTTTCCCTGACTATCAACTCTTAATGGTTTGCTACGCGTTCTGCCCTCATCATACTCACTCACTAACATCATTTTCATTCCTCAAATACTCATTTTCTTCATCAGACCATAACATCTAAAGATTTTGTTCAGCCCAGTGTTAACATACTTCATTACTCCACGTCTTTGTAGAATTAGACCATTCTCTGCCCTATCCACGCTTTGCACTCCACACACACATTTCGAAAGCCCCATTTCCACTGCTCTTGCTCTTGAGTTTTTGTTCTAATATCACACCAAAGTTTCACATCCATATGTTACTATGGGTACTAAAAAACACTCATATAATCCTCTTGCAGTCTCCACATTCACACCTCTGCTTATATCCAAGGCCCTTGTATCTCCAACCACTTTCCTTCTTCTGTTCTACTTTCCACTTAGTCTGCACATTTAACTGTTTCTCTGTTTCTTCACCCGTGTACCAAGATTCCATCACTAATTCGTGTCTTCATTCACTACCAGATAACACTGATAGTCACTTTCCCTGTCAACAACAACGTTCATTGCACACTTATCAACATATACTCTCCAGTTACGACGTTAATAGATATCAACAGAACTCTTCGCCAGCCCCTGAATCACTGTGGATCCAAAATTCAGAACTATCGATTTGCGTAGTCATCCTCCAAGACGGTGTGATTAGGATGGATAGAACAGCCACCTGGGCGTCATAGGAGGTTGGGTTCATATCCTTCATAGTAGCTTCTCCGTCTTTTTACCGATATTTTGATTTCCTATTTATAGCAGATGATACTGCACTGGTGACTGATTCAGAGGAGAGATTGAGAGAGTTGGTAGAGGAGTTTGGAAGGGTGTGTGAGAGGAGGAAATTGAAAGTAAATGAGAATAAGAGTAAAGTGATGAAGTGTACGAGGTTGATAGATGGTAGGGGGATGAATATAGTTTTGAATGGTGAGTTGCTTGAGGAGGTAGATTGTTTTAAATATCTAGGGTCACATGTTGCTGTGGATGGAAGAATAGATGCAGAAGTGAAGTTTAGAATAAATGAAGTAGGAAAGGTGCTGGGAGGAATGAAAAAAGTGTTTAAATGTCGTTCTCTTAGAATGGATGTAAAGAGAAGGCTGTATGAGGGTGTTGTGGTACCGACTGCATTATATGGGTCTGAAACATGGAATATGGGTGTAGCAGAGAGGAAAAGTTTGAATGTAATGGAGATGAGATGTCTGAGGAGTATGTGTGGAGTGACGCGTATGGATCGGGTGCGAAATGATGAAGTGCGAAGGAGAACTGGAGTTGTTCGGGAGATGGCTGGTAGAGTTGAGCAGAGGGTGTTGCAAATGGTTTGGGCATGTGGAGAGAATGGATAATGAGCGATTGGTGAAAAAGATAACTAGATCTGATGTGAGAGGTGTAAGGCTGAGAGGAAGACCACGAATAGGATGGATGGACAGTGTGAAGAGAGAGTGCTGGATGCGAGAGGGATGTCTGTTGAGCAGGAAGAGTGGCTGTGCGTGACAGAAATAAATGGAGAGAAATTGTGAATGAATAAGTGATGACGCAGCCCTGAGGGGATATTCTCCCGCATTTGGTCTGATCAGCTAGTCAGGTCAGGTGCGGGTAAGGGGATGGGTCTGTTATGATGTGGCAGGGGTAAACCAGTTCTGCTGTCGGGCCCTGCTGCGGATGTCACTGATTGCATTGCCCAGTTGACCCTTGTGCGGTGTGGTGCGGTGAGGATCTGTCCGTTCTCCCCTTTGGGGCTAAGATGCGAATGAATGTGTTTGAATGGATGAGTAAATGGAGAGTGAGTCGTCCTGTCTCGGCTACCTCCCTTTCCTTGGGGGAAGCAGCCTAGGTATATAGATAGATAGATAGATAGATTTATAGTTTTTTCAGCATCTGGTGAAATATTTTCCTATAATTTTTTTTTTATTACCCCGATATACTCTTTCTACTACATGGATACTTGAAAATAACCCCTTGAATCCGAGGGTCATCATTTTGGTTTATTTTTTCTGTCACCAGACAATCTTCGTATTAATTTTAAGAAAGACCGGTCGTTTTGACGCGGATATAAAAAGGCTGCCTTTAACGCCTACAAATCTAAGTCTATCCTAACCACACAAACTTTTGACAATTCCTTCGACTCTAAACAAAAAACAACAGGAGAGGGAAAAATGAACAAAAGACCTTTCCTGGCTGCGCTGTTAACCACAAAACTCGTCTTCTTGCTGAAGTGGTTAATTCATGACTTCTTTGTTTACTCACGTGAGTGAGCATGGGAGGCTGAGAGTGTTAATACTGTAAATATTCATCCTCTCATGGCCGGGACAAATGTAGTAACCTATAGAGCGTCACCTAGCGCCAGATTCTTATTTTTAGCTATCAGTGAGTATGCTAGCCTAGGAATGTTAATGAGTTTGGTCCTTATGACGGCGTGATGAGGACTGGTGGAATCGTGGCCTGAGAGTCGTAGGAGTCCGGTTTTGTTCTCAACCAGCGTCTTTTAACTTTTTTTCATACTGTTTTCTTGAAGTGTTTGTATCTGCTTTTGAAAAAAAAAAAAAATCCCGTACTTTTCTTTCCTCTCCTTACTATTTTTTTTTTCCCTAAATCCTGTTATTCTTTTCATCTTATTCTTTTCATCTTCTTCTGACTTGTGATAGATCATTTTTCATCCCAAATGAACTGTATCCTTGCAATGAACGGGATAATGGTGTCTGTTTGGAACTCCTTCAGTGGAGGAGACTATTTCTGGGATGAATAAAGTGGACTGAAGGCAGAAAGAATATAATACAAAAGGTGTGATGGTAATGAAGTATTTACCTGCTGTCATTGCCCTACCTGGTGGTGTAGTGGTTAGAAGGCCACAGTGGAA
This sequence comes from Coenobita brevimanus, assembly GCF_032717465.1. Lineage (NCBI taxonomy): Eukaryota > Metazoa > Arthropoda > Malacostraca > Decapoda > Coenobitidae > Coenobita > Coenobita brevimanus. Next base: position 43,750,038 of record NC_137050.1, on the reverse strand, counting down.
GTGACGGCCGTGCATAAGTTGGTTACCCCACAGAGTGACTGGAAGTTTGTCGATCATGTAAAGCCACCAGGAGAAGTAGGCCGGTCAACTACCCTGAAATGTACCAGACTACGATAGCCTAGCCTAGGTCCCCTACGCGTACAACGGGGTAAAATGGAATTGCCTGTTACCGTTTTATTGATTTGTTAAATTCTACTCCAGTTCAGGGTTGACTACATTTAGTGATTTACTATTGCACTTCCTGCCTTACTGTGTGTGTGTGTGTGTGTGTGTGTGTGTGTGTGTGTGTGTGTGTGTGTGTGTGTGTGTGTGTGTGTGCGCATGGGTGCGTGTGTGCGTGCGTGCGTGCACTCGCTAGTGATTAATTTTATCATTACCATCGCCACAACCTCTTGCTACCCAAAGATGAGGTCAGATAGGATGTAGGCAGCAAGAGAGAAAGTTCTATTTGGAAAGCAAATCAACACTATAGCAAATACAATTTGACACACACACACACACACGCATTCATCTACTATTCAAACACCCAGAATCATCGCTCACCTCACAGGAATTATCTGTATGTATATATATATATATATATATATATATATATATATATATATATATATATATATATATATATATATATATATATATATATATATATATATATATTATTATTTTTTTTTTTATAAATTAGCTTCACTTTTCTCTCACAGGTCAGTCCATCGACAAGAGTTAAGTTAATAAAAGGAGTTCTAAGTATTGTCATGTTCCCGTTCTTTAATATCTCATCAGACCAACTTGATTGCTTGTCAGGTCCCTGGCCTTCTCAAATTCATATTCTCCTTTTATTACCCACTCATTTTCCCTGACTATCAACTCTTAATGGTTTGCTACGCGTTCTGCCCTCATCATACTCACTCACTAACATCATTTTCATTCCTCAAATACTCATTTTCTTCATCAGACCATAACATCTAAAGATTTTGTTCAGCCCAGTGTTAACATACTTCATTACTCCACGTCTTTGTAGAATTAGACCATTCTCTGTCCTATCCACGCTTTGCACTCCACACACACATTTCGAAAGCCCCATTTCCACTGCTCTTGCTCTTGAGTTTTTGTTCTAATATCACACCAAAGTTTCACATCCATATGTTACTATGGGTACTCAAAACCCTCATATAATCCTCTTGCAGTCTCCACATTCACACCTCTGCTTATATCCAAGGCCCTTGTATCTCCAACCACTTTCCTTCTTCTGTTCTACTTTCCACTTAGTCTGCACATTTAACTGTTTCTCTGTTTCTTCACCCGTGTACCAAGATTCCATCACTAATTCGTGTCTTCATTCACTACCAGATAACACTGATAGTCACTTTCCCTGTCAACAACAACGTTCATTGCACACTTATCAACATATACTCTCCAGTTACGACGTTAATAGATATCAACAGAACTCTTCGCCAGCCCCTGAATCACTGTGGATCCAAAATTCAGAACTATCGATTTGCGTAGTCATCCTCCAAGACGGTGTGATTAGGATGGATAGAACAGCCGCCTGGGCGTCATAGGAGGTTGGGTTCATATCCTTCATAGTAGCTTCTCCGTCTTTTTACCGATATTTTGATTTCCTATTTATAGTTTTTTCAGCATCTGGTGAAATATTTTCCTATAATTTTTTTTTTATTACCCCGATATACTCTTTCTACTACATGGATACTTGAAAATAACCCCTTGAATCCGAGGGTCATCATTTTGGTTTATTCTTTCTGTCACCAGACAATCTTCGTATTAATTTTAAGAAAGACCTGTCGTTTTGACGCGGATATAAAAAGGCTGCCTTTAACGCCTACAAATCTAAGTCTATCCTAACCACACAAACTTTTGACAATTCCTTCGACTCTAAACAAAAAACAACAGGAGAGGGAAAAATGAACAAAAGACCTTTCCTGGCTGCGCTGTTAACCACAAAACTCGTCTTCTTGCTGAAGTGGTTAATTCATGACTTCTTTGTTTACTCACGTGAGTGAGCATGGGAGGCTGAGAGTGTTAATACTGTAAATATTCATCCTCTCATGGCCGGGACAAATGTAGTAACCTATAGAGCGTCACCTAGCGCCAGATTCTTATTTTTAGCTATCAGTGAGTATGCTAGCCTGGGAATGTTAATGAGTTTGGTCCTTATGACGGCGTGATGAGGACTGGTGGAATCGTGGCCTGAGAGTCGTAGGAGTCCGGTTTTGTTCTCAACCAGCGTCTTTTAACTTTTTTTCATACTGTTTTCTTGAAGTGTTTGTATCTGCTTTTTGAAAAAAAAAAATCCCGTACTTTTCTTTCCTCTCCTTACTATTTTTTTTTTCCCTAAATCCTGTTATTCTTTTCATCTTATTCTTTTCATCTTCTTCTGACTTGTGATAGATCATTTTTCATCCCAAATGAACTGTATCCTTGCAATGAACGGGATAATGGTGTCTGTTTGGAACTCCTTCAGTGGAGGAGACTATTTCTGGGATGAATAAAGTGGACTGAAGGCAGAAAGAATATAATACAAAAGGTGTGATGGTAATGAAGTATTTACCTGCTGTCATTGCCCTACCTGGTGGTGTAGTGGTTAGAAGGCCACAGTGGAAGTGACGGCCGTGCATAAGTTGGTTACCCCACAGAGTGACTGGAAGTTTGTCGATCATGTAAAGCCACCAGGAGAAGTAGGCCGGTCAACTACCCTGAAATGTACCAGACTACGTTAGCCTAGCCTAGGTCCCCTACGCGTACAACGGGGTAAAATGGAATTGCCTGTTACCGTTTTATTGATTTGTTAAATTCTACTCCAGTTCAGGGTTGACTAGATTTAGTGATTTACTATTGCACTTCCTGCCTTACTGTGTGTGTGTGTGTGTGTGTGTGTGTGTGTGTGTGTGTGTGTGTGTGTGCGTGTGTGCGCATGGGTGCGTGTGTGCGTGCGTGCGTGCACTCGCTAGTGATTAATTTTATCATTACCATCGCCACAACCTCTTGCTACCCAAAGATGAGGTCAGATAGGATGTAGGCAGCAAGACAGAAAGTTCTATTTGGAAAGCAAATCAACACTATAGCAAATACAATTTGACACATACACACACACGCATTCATCTACTATTCAAACACCCAGAATCATCGCTCACCTCACAGGAATTATCTGTATGTATATATATATATATATATATATATATTTTTTTTTTTTTTTTTTTTTTTTTTTTTTTTTATAAATTAGCTTCACTTTTCTCTCACAGGTCAGTCCATCGACAAGAGTTAAGTTAATAAAAGGAGTTCTAAGTATTGTCATGTTCCCGTTCTTTAATATCTCATCAGACCAACTTGATTGCTTGTCAGGTCCCTGGCCTTCTCAAATTCATATTCTCCTTTTATTACCCACTCATTTTCCCTGACTATCAACTCTTAATGGTTTGCTACGCGTTCTGCCCTCATCATACTCACTCACTAACATCATTTTCATTCCTCAAATACTCATTTTCTTCATCAGACCATAACATCTAAAGATTTTGTTCAGCCCAGTGTTAACATACTTCATTACTCCACGTCTCTTGTAGAATTAGACCATTCTCTGTCCTATCCACGCTTTGCACTCCACACACACATTTCGAAAGCCCCATTTCCACTGCTCTTGCTCTTGAGTTTTTGTTCTAATATCACACCAAAGTTTCACATCCATATGTTACTATGGGTACTAAAAAACCCTCATATAATCCTCTTGCAGTCTCCACATTCACACCTCTGCTTATATCCAAGGCCCTTGTATCTCCAACCACTTTCCTTCTTCTGTTCTACTTTCCACTTAGTCTGCACATTTAACTGTTTCTCTGTTTCTTCACCCGTGTACCAAGATTCCATCACTAATTCGTGTCTTCATTCACTACCAGATAACACTGATAGTCACTTTCCCTGTCAACAACAACGTTCATTGCACACTTATCAACATATACTCTCCAGTTACGACGTTAATAGATATCAACAGAACTCTTCGCCAGCCCCTGAATCACTGTGGATCCAAAATTCAGAACTATCGATTTGCGTAGTCATCCTCCAAGACGGTGTGATTAGGATGGATAGAACAGCCGCCTGGGCGTCATAGGAGGTTGGGTTCATATCCTTCATAGTAGCTTCTCCGTCTTTTTACCGATATTTTGATTTCCTATTTATAGTTTTTTCAGCATCTGGTGAAATATTTTCCTATAATTTTTTTTTATTACCCCGATATACTCTTTCTACTACATGGATACTTGAAAATAACCCCTTGAATCCGAGGGTCATCATTTTGGTTTATTCTTTCTGTCACCAGACAATCTTCGTATTAATTTTAAGAAAGACCTGTCGTTTTGACGCGGATATAAAAAGGCTGCCTTTAACGCCTACAAATCTAAGTCTATCCTAACCACACAAACTTTTGACAATTCCTTCGACTCTAAACAAAAAACAACAGGAGAGGGAAAAATGAACAAAAGACCTTTCCTGGCTGCGCTGTTAACCACAAAACTCGTCTTCTTGCTGAAGTGGTTAATTCATGACTTCTTTGTTTACTCACGTGAGTGAGCATGGGAGGCTGAGAGTGTTAATACTGTAAATATTCATCCTCTCATGGCCGGGACAAACGTAGTAACCTATAGAGCGTCACCTAGCGCCAGATTCTTATTTTTAGCTATCAGTGAGTATGCTAGCCTGGGAATGTTAATGAGTTTGGTCCTTATGACGGCGTGATGAGGACTGGTGGAATCGTGGCCTGAGAGTCGTAGGAGACCGGTTTTAGTTCTCAACCACCGTCTTTTAACTTTTTTTCATACTGTTTTCTTGAAATGTTTGTATCTACTTTTGAAAAAAAAAAAACAATATCCCGTACTTTTCTTTCCTCTCCTTACTATTTTTTCCCCTAAATCCTGTTATTCTTTTCATCTTATTCTTTTCATCTTCTTCTGACTTGTGATAGATCATTTTTCATCCCAAATGAACTGTATCCTTGCAATGAACGGGATAATGGTGTCTGTTTGGAACTCCTTCAGTGGAGGAGACTATTTCTGGGATGAATAAAGTGGACTGAAGGCAGAAAGAATATAATACAAAAGGTGTGATGGTAATGAAGTATTTACCTGCTGTCATTGCCCTACCTGGTGGTGTAGTGGTTAGAAGGCCACAGTGGAAGTGACGGCCGTGCATAAGTTGGTTACCCCACAGAGTGACTGGAAGTTTGTCGATCATGTAAAGCCACCAGGAGAAGTAGGCCGGTCAACTACCCTGAAATGTACCAGACTACGATAGCCTAGCCTAGGTCCCCTACGCGTACAACGGGGTAAAATGGAATTGCCTGTTACCGTTTTATTGATTTGTTAAATTCTACTCCAGTTCAGGGTTGACTACATTTAGTGATTTACTATTGCACTTCCTGCCTTACTGTGTGTGTGTGTGTGTGTGTGTGTGTGTGTGTGTGTGTGTGTGTGTGTGTGTGTGTGTGTGTGTGTGTGTGTGTGTGTGTGTGTGTGCGCATGGGTGCGTGTGTGCGTGCGTGCGTGCACTCGCTAGTGATTAATTTTATCATTACCATCGCCACAACCTCTTGCTACCCAAAGATGAGGTCAGATAGGATGTAGGCAGCAAGAGAGAAAGTTCTATTTGGAAAGCAAATCAACACTATAGCAAATACAATTTGACACACACACACACACACGCATTCATCTACTATTCAAACACCCAGAATCATCGCTCACCTCACAGGAATTATCTGTATGTATATATATATATATATATATACATATATATATATATATATATATATATATATATATATTTTTTTTTTTTTTTTTTTATAAATTAGCTTCACTTTTCTCTCACAGGTCAGTCCATCGACAAGAGTTAAGTTAATAAAAGGAGTTCTAAGTATTGTCATGTTCCCGTTCTTTAATATCTCATCAGACCAACTTGATTGCTTGTCAGGTCCCTGGCCTTCTCAAATTCATATTCTCCTTTTTATTACCCACTCATTTTCCCTGACTATCAACTCTTAATGGTTTGCTACGCGTTCTGCCCTCATCATACTCACTCACTAACATCATTTTCATTCCTCAAATACTCATTTTCTTCATCAGACCATAACATCTAAAGATTTTGTTCAGCCCAGTGTTAACATACTTCATTACTCCACGTCTTTGTAGAATTAGACCATTCTCTGTCCTATCCACGCTTTGCACTCCACACACACATTTCGAAAGCCCCATTTCCACTGCTCTTGCTCTTGAGTTTTTGTTCTAATATCACACCAAAGTTTCACATCCATATGTTACTATGGGTACTAAAAAACCCTCATATAATCCTCTTGCAGTCTCCACATTCACACCTCTGCTTATATCCAAGGCCCTTGTATCTCCAACCACTTTCCTTCTTCTGTTCTACTTTCCACTTAGTCTGCACATTTAACTGTTTCTCTGTTTCTTCACCCGTGTACCAAGATTCCATCACTAATTCGTGTCTTCATTCACTACCAGATAACACTGATAGTCACTTTCCCTGTCAACAACAACGTTCATTGCACACTTATCAACATATACTCTCCAGTTACGACGTTAATAGATATCAACAGAACTCTTCGCCAGCCCCTGAATCACTGTGGATCCAAAATTCAGAACTATCGATTTGCGTAGTCATCCTCCAAGACGGTGTGATTAGGATGGATAGAACAGCCGCCTGGGCGTCATAGGAGGTTGGGTTCATATCCTTCATAGTAGCTTCTCCGTCTTTTTACCGATATTTTGATTTCCTATTTATAGTTTTTTCAGCATCTGGTGAAATATTTTCCTATAATTTTTTTTTTATTACCCCGATATACTCTTTCTACTACATGGATACTTGAAAATAACCCCTTGAATCCGAGGGTCATCATTTTGGTTTATTCTTTCTGTCACCAGACAATCTTCGTATTAATTTTAAGAAAGACCTGTCGTTTTGACGCGGATATAAAAAGGCTGCCTTTAACGCCTACAAATCTAAGTCTATCCTAACCACACAAACTTTTGACAATTCCTTCGACTCTAAACAAAAAACAACAGGAGAGGGAAAAATGAACAAAAGACCTTTCCTGGCTGCGCTGTTAACCACAAAACTCGTCTTCTTGCTGAAGTGGTTAATTCATGACTTCTTTGTTTACTCACGTGAGTGAGCATGGGAGGCTGAGAGTGTTAATACTGTAAATATTCATCCTCTCATGGCCGGGACAAATGTAGTAACCTATAGAGCGTCACCTAGCGCCAGATTCTTATTTTTAGCTATCAGTGAGTATGCTAGCCTGGGAATGTTAATGAGTTTGGTCCTTATGACGGCGTGATGAGGACTGGTGGAATCGTGGCCTGAGAGTCGTAGGAGTCCGGTTTTGTTCTCAACCAGCGTCTTTTAACTTTTTTTCATACTGTTTTCTTGAAGTGTTTGTATCTGCTTTTGAAAAAAAAAAAAAAAATCCCGTACTTTTCTTTCCTCTCCTTACTATTTTTTTTTCCCCTAAATCCTGTTATTCTTTTCATCTTATTCTTTTCATCTTCTTCTGACTTGTGATAGATCATTTTTCATCCCAAATGAACTGTATCCTTGCAATGAACGGGATAATGGTGTCTGTTTGGAACTCCTTCAGTGGAGGAGACTATTTCTGGGATGAATAAAGTGGACTGAAGGCAGAAAGAATATAATACAAAAGGTGTGATGGTAATGAAGTATTTACCTGCTGTCATTGCCCTACCTGGTGGTGTAGTGGTTAGAAGGCCACAGTGGAAGTGACGGCCGTGCATAAGTTGGTTACCCCACAGAGTGACTGGAAGTTTGTCGATCATGTAAAGCCACCAGGAGAAGTAGGCCGGTCAACTACCCTGAAATGTACCAGACTACGTTAGCCTAGCCTAGGTCCCCTACGCGTACAACGGGGTAAAATGGAATTGCCTGTTACCGTTTTATTGATTTGTTAAATTCTACTCCAGTTCAGGGTTGACTAGATTTAGTGATTTACTATTGCACTTCCTGCCTTACTGTGTGTGTGTGTGTGTGTGTGTGTGTGTGTGTGTGTGTGTGCGCATGGGTGCGTGTGTGCGTGCGTGCGTGCACTCGCTAGTGATTAATTTTATCATTACCATCGCCACAACCTCTTGCTACCCAAAGATGAGGTCAGATATGATGTAGGCAGCAAGAGAGAAAGTTCTATTTGGAAAGCAAATCAACACTATAGCAAATACAATTTGACACACACACACACACACGCATTCATCTACTATTCAAACACCCAGAATCATCGCTCACCTCACAGGAATTATCTGTATGTATATATATATATATATATATATATATATATATATATATATATATATATATATATTTTTTTTTTTTTTTTTTTTATAAATTAGCTTCACTTTTCTCTCACAGGTCAGTCCATCGACAAGAGTTAAGTTAATAAAAGGAGTTCTAAGTATTGTCATGTTCCCGTTCTTTAATATCTCATCAGACCAACTTGATTGCTTGTCAGGTCCCTGGCCTTCTCAAATTCATATTCTCCTTTTATTACCCACTCATTTTCCCTGACTATCAACTCTTAATGGTTTGCTACGCGTTCTGCCCTCATCATACTCACTCACTAACATCATTTTCATTCCTCAAATACTCATTTTCTTCATCAGACCATAACATCTAAAGATTTTGTTCAGCCCAGTGTTAACATACTTCATTACTCCACGTCTTTGTAGAATTAGACCATTCTCTGTCCTATCCACGCTTTGCACTCCACACACACATTTCGAAAGCCCCATTTCCACTGCTCTTGCTCTTGAGTTTTTGTTCTAATATCACACCAAAGTTTCACATCCATATGTTACTATGGGTACTAAAAAACCCTCATATAATCCTCTTGCAGTCTCCACATTCACACCTCTGCTTATATCCAAGGCCCTTGTATCTCCAACCACTTTCCTTCTTCTGTTCTACTTTCCACTTAGTCTGCACATTTAACTGTTTCTCTGTTTCTTCACCCGTGTACCAAGATTCCATCACTAATTCGTGTCTTCATTCACTACCAGATAACACTGATAGTCACTTTCCCTGTCAACAACAACGTTCATTGCACACTTATCAACATATACTCTCCAGTTACGACGTTAATAGATATCAACAGAACTCTTCGCCACCCCCTGAATCACTGTGGATCCAAAATTCAGATCTATCGATTTGCGTAGTCATCCTCCAAGACGGTGTGATTTGGATGGATAGAACAGCCGCCTGGGCGTCATAGGAGGTTGGGTTCATATCCTTCATAGTAGCTTCTCCGTCTTTTTACCGATATTTTGATTTCCCATTTATAATTTTTTCAGCATCTGGTGAAATATTTTCCTATATTTTTTTTTTTATTACCCCGATATACTCTTTCTACTACATGGATACTTTAAAATAACCCCTTGAATCCGAGGGTCATCATTTTGGTTTATTCTTTCTGTCCCCAGACAATCTTCGTATTAATTTTAAGAAAGACCTGTCGTTTTGACGCGGATATAAAAAGGCTGCCTTTAACGCCTACAAATCTAAGTCTATCCTAACCACACAAACTTTTGACAATTCCTTCGACTCTAAACAAAAAACAACAGGAGAGGGAAAAATGAACAAAAGACCTTTCCTGGCTGCGCTGTTAACCACAAAACTCGTCTTCTTGCTGAAGTGGTTAATTCATGACTTCTTTGTTTACTCACGTGAGTTAGCATGGGAGGCTGAGAGTGTTAATACTGTAAATATTCATCCTCTCATGGCCGGGACAAACGTAGTAACCTATAGAGCGTCACCTAGCGCCAGATTCTTATTTTTAGCTATCAGTGAGTATGCTAGCCTGGGAATGTTAATGAGTTTGGTCCTTATGACGGCGTGATGAGGACTGGTGGAATCGTGGCCTGAGAGTCGTAGGAGTCCGGTTTTGGTTCTCAACCACCGTCTTTTAACTTTTTTTCATACTGTTTTCTTGAAGTGTTTGTATCTACTTTTGAAAAAAAATAAAAATTCCGTACTTTTCTTTCCTCTCCTTACTATATTTTTCCCCTAAATCCTGTTATTCTTTTCATCTTATTCTTTTTATCTTCTTCTGACTTGTGATAGATCATTTTTCATCCCAAATGAACTGTATCCTTGCAATGAACGGGATAATGGTGTCTGTTTGGAACTCCTTCAGTGGAGGAGACTATTTCTGGGATGAATAAAGTGGACTGAAGGCAGAAAGAATATAATACAAAAGGTGTGATGGTAATGAAGTATTTACCTGCTGTCATTGCCCTACCTGGTGGTGTAGTGGTTAGAAGGCCACAGTGGAAGTGACGGCCGTGCATAAGTTGGTTACCCCACAGAGTGACTGGAAGTTTGTCGATCATGTAAAGCCACCAGGAGAAGTAGGCCGGTCAACTACCCTGAAATGTACCAGACTACGTTAGCCTAGCCTAGGTCCCCTACGCGTACAACGGGGTAAAATGGAATTGCCTGTTACCGTTTTATTGATTTGTTAAATTCTACTCGAGTTCAGGGTTGACTAAATTTTGTGATTTACCATTGCACTTCCTGCCTTACTGTGTGTGTGTGTTTGTGTGTGTGTGTGTGTGTGTGTGTGTGTGTGTGTGTGTGTGTGTGTGTGTGTGTGTGTGTGTGCGCGCATGGGTGCGTGTGTGCGTGCGTGCGTGCACTCGCTAGTGATTAATTTTATCATTACCATCGCCACCACCTCTTGCTACCCAAAGATGAGGTCAGATAGGATGTAGGCAGCAAGAGAGAAAGTTATATTTGGAAAGCAAATCAACACTATAGCAAATACAATGAGACACACACACACACACACACACGCATTCATCTACTATTCAAACACCCAGAATCATCGCTCACCTCACAGGAATTATCTGTATGTATATATATATATATATATATATATATATATATATATATATATATATATTTTTTTTTTTTCATTTTTTTTTTTTATAAATTACCTTCACTTTTCTCTCACAGGTCAGTCCATCGACAAGAGTTAAGTTAATAAAAGGAGTTCTAAGTATTGTCATGTTCCCGTTCTTTAATATCTCATCAGACCAACTTGATTGCTTGTCAGGTCCCTGGCCTTCTCAAATTCATATTCTCCTTTTATTACCCACTCATTTTCCCTGACTATCAACTCTTAATGGTTTGCTACGCGTTCTGCCCTCATCATATTCACTCACTAACATCATTTTCATTCCTCAAATACTCATTTTCTTCATCAGACCATAACATCTAAAGATTTTGTTCAGCCCAGTGTTAACATACTTCATTACTCCACGTCTCTGTAGAATTAGACCATTCTCTGTCCTATCCACGCTTTGCACTCCACACACACATTTCGAAAGCCCCATTTCCACTGCTCTTGCTCTTGAGTTTTTGTTCTAATATCACACCAAAGTTTCACATCCATATGTTACTATGGGTACTAAAAAACCCTCATATAATCCTCTTGCAGTCTCCACATTCACACCTCTGCTTATATCCAAGGCCCTTGTATCTCCAACCACTTTCCTTCTTCTGTTCTACTTTCCACTTAGTCTGCACATTTAACTGTTTCTCTGTTTCTTCACCCGTGTACCAAGATTCCATCACTAATTCGTGTCTTCATTCACTACCAGATAACACTGATAGTCACTTTCCCTGTCAACAACAACGTTCATTGCACACTTATCAACATATACTCTCCAGTTACGACGTTAATAGATATCAACAGAACTCTTCGCCAGCCCCTGAATCACTGTGGATCCAAAATTCAGAACTATCGATTTGCGTAGTCATCCTCCAAGACGGTGTGATTAGGATGGATAGAACAGCCGCCTGGGCGTCATAGGAGGTTGGGTTCATATCCTTCATAGTAGCTTCTCCGTCTTTTTACCGATATTTTGATTTCCTATTTATAGTTTTTTCAGCATCTGGTGAAATATTTTCCTATAATTTTTTTTTTTTATTACCCTGATATACTCTTTCTACTACATGGATACTTGAAAATAACCCCTTGAATCCGAGGGTCATCATTTTGGTTTATTCTTTCTGTCACCAGACAATCTTCGTATTAATTTTAAGAAAGACCTGTCGTTTTGACGCGGATATAAAAAGGCTGCCTTTAACGCCTACAAATCTAAGTCTATCCTAACCACACAAACTTTTGACAATTCCTTCGACTCTAAACAAAAAACAACAGGAGAGGGAAAAATGAACAAAAGACCTTTCCTGGCTGCGCTGTTAACCACAAAACTCGTCTTCTTGCTGAAGTGGTTAATTCATGACTTCTTTGTTTACTCACGTGAGTGAGCATGGGAGGCTGAGAGTGTTAATACTGTAAATATTCATCCTCTCATGGCCGGGACAAACGTAGTAACCTATAGAGCGTCATCTAGCGCCAGATTCTTATTTTTAGCTATCAGTGAGTATGCTAGCCTGGGAATGTTAATGAGTTTGGTCCTTATGACGGCGTGATGAGGACTGGTGGAATCGTGGCCTGAGAGTCGTAGGAGTCCGGTTTTGTTCTCAACCACCGTCTTTTAACTTTTTTTCATACTGTTTTCTTGAAGTGTTTGTATCTGCTTTTGAAAAAAAAAAAAAAATCCCGTACTTTTCTTTCCTCTCCTTACTATTTTTTTTCCCCTAAATCCTGTTATTCTTTTCATCTTATTCTTTTCATCTTCTTCTGACTTGTGATAGATCATTTTTCATCCCAAATGAACTGTATCCTTGCTATGAACGGGATAATGGTGTCTGTTTGGAACTCCTTCAGTGGAGGAGACTATTTCTGGGATGAATAAAGTGGACTTAAGGCAGAAAGAATATAATACAAAAGGTGTGATGGTAATGAAGTATTTACCTGCTGTCATTGCCCTACCTGGTGGTGTAGTGGTTAGAAGGCCACAGTGTAAGTGACGGCCGTGCATAAGTTGGTTACCCCACAGAGTGACTGGAAGTTTGTCGATGATGTAAAGCCACCAGGAGAAGTAGGCCGGTCAACTACCCTGAAATGTACCAGACTACGATAGCCTAGCCTAGGTCCCCTACGCGTACAACGGGGTAAAATGGAATTGCCTGTTACCGTTTTATTGATTTGTTAAATTCTACTCCAATTCAGGGTTGACTAGATTTTCTGATTTACCATTGCACTTCCTGCCTTACTGTGTGTGTGTGTGTGTGTGTGTGTGTGTGTGTGTGTGTGTGTGTGTGTGTGTGCGCATGGGTGCGTGTGTGCGTGCGTGCGTGCACTCGCTAGTGATTAATTTTATCATTACCATCGCCACCACCTCTTGCTACCCAAAGATGAGGTCAGATAGGATGTAGGCAGCAAGAGAGAAAGTTATATTTGGAAAGCAAATCAACACTATAGCAAATACAATTTGACACACACACACACACACACACACGCATTCATCTACTATTCAAACACCCAGAATCATCGCTCACCTCACAGGAATTATCTGTATATATATATATATATATATATATATATATATATATATATATATATATATATATATATATATATATATATATATATATATTTTTTTTTTTTTTTTTTTTTTTTCATTTTTTTTTTTATAAATTAGCTTCACTTTTCTCTCACAGGTCAGTCCATCGACAAGAGTTAAGTTTATAAAAGGAGTTCTAAGTATTGTCATGTTCCCGTTCTTTAATATCTCATCAGACCAACTTGATTGCTTGTCAGGTCCCTGGCCTTCTCAAATTCATATTCTCCTTTTATTACCCACTCATTTTCCCTGACTATCAACTCTTAATGGTTTGCTACGCGTTCTGCCCTCATCATACTCACTCACTAACATCATTTTCATTCCTCAAATACTCATTTTCTTCATCAGACCATAACATCTAAAGATTTTGTTCAGCCCAGTGTTAACATACTTCATTACTCCACGTCTTTGTAGAATTAGACCATTCTCTGTCCTATCCACGCTTTGCACTCCACACACACATTTCGAAAGCCCCATTTCCACTGCTCTTGCTCTTGAGTTTTTGTTCTAATATCACACCAAAGTTTCACATCCATATGTTACTATGGGTACTAAAAAACCCTCATATAATCCTCTTGCAGTCTCCACATTCACACCTCTGCTTATATCCAAGGCCCTTGTATCTCCAACCACTTTCCTTCTTCTGTTCTACTTTCCACTTAGTCTGCACATTTAACTGTTTCTCTGTTTCTTCACCCGTGTACCAAGATTCCATCACTAATTCGTGTCTTCATTCACTACCAGATAACACTGATAGTCACTTTCCCTGTCAACAACAACGTTCATTGCACACTTATCAACATATACTCTCCAGTTACGACGTTAATAGATATCAACAGAACTCTTCGCCAGCCCCTGAATGACTGTGGATCCAAAATTCAGAACTATCGATTTGCGTAGTCATCCTCCAAGACGGTGTGATTAGGATGGATAGAACAGCCGCCTGGGCGTCATAGGAGGTTGGGTTCATATCCTTCATAGTAGCTTCTCCGTCTTTTTACCGATATTTTGATTTCCCATTTATAGTTTTTTCAGCATCTGGTGAAATATTTTCCTATAATTTTTTTTTTATTACCCCGATATACTCTTTCTACTACATGGATACTTGAAAATAACCCCTTGAATCCGAGGGTCATCATTTTGGTTTATTCTTTCTGTCACCAGACAATCTTCGTATTAATTTTAAGAAAGACCTGTCGTTTTGACGCGGATATAAAAAGGCTGCCTTTAACGCCTACAAATCTAAGTCTATCCTAACCACACAAACTTTTGACAATTCCTTCGACTCTAAACAAAAAACAACAGGAGAGGGAAAAATGAACAAAAGAACTTTCCTGGCTGCGCTGTTAACCACAAAACTCGTCTTCTTGCTGAAGTGGTTAATTCATGACTTCTTTGTTTACTCACGTGAGTGAGCATGGGAGGCTGAGAGTGTTAATACTGTAAATATTCATCCTCTCATGGCCGGGACAAACGTAGTAACCTATAGAGCGTCACCTAGCGCCAGATTCTTATTTTTAGCTATCAGTGAGTATGCTAGCCTGGGAATGTTAATGAGTTTGGTCCTTATGACGGCGTGATGAGGACTGGTGGAATCGTGGCCTGAGAGTCGTAGGAGTCCGGTTTTGGTTCTCAACCACCGTCTTTTAACTTTTTTTCATACTGTTTTCTTGAAGTGTTTGTATCTACTTTTGAAAAAAAAAAAAAAGATCCCGTACTTTTCTTTCCTCTCCTTACTATTTTTTTCCCCTAAATCCTGTTATTCTTTTCATCTTATTCTTTTCATCTTCTTCTGACTTGTGATAGATCATTTTTCATCCCAAATGAACTGTATCCTTGCAATGAACGGGATAATGGTGTCTGTTTGGAACTCCTTCAGTGGAGGAGACTATTTCTGGGATGAATAAAGTGGACTGAAGGCAGAAAGAATATAATACAAAAGGTGTGATGGTAATGAAGTATTTACCTGCTGTCATTGCCCTACCTGGTGGTGTAGTGGTTAGAAGGCCACAGTGGAAGTGACGGCCGTGCATAAGTTGGTTACCCCACAGAGTGACTGGAAGTTTGTCGATCATGTAAAGCCACCAGGAGAAGTAGGCCGGTCAACTACCCTGAAATGTACCAGACTACGATAGCCTAGCCTAGGTCCCCTACGCGTACAAAGGGGTAAAATGGAATTGCCTGTTACCGTTTTATGGATTTGTTAAATTCTACTCGAGTTCAGGGTTGACTAGATTTTGTGATTTACCATTGCACTTCCTGCCTTACTGTGTGTGTGTGTGTGTGTGTGTGTGTGTGTGTGTGTGCGCATGGGTGCGTGTGTGCGTGCGTGCGTGCATTCGCTAGTGATTAATTTTATCATTACCATCGCCACCACCTCTTGCTACCCAAAGATGAGGTCAGATAGGATGTAGGCAGCAAGAGAGAAAGTTATATTTGGAAAGCAAATCAACACTATAGCAAATACAATGGGACACACACACACACACACGCATTCATCTACTATTCAAACACCCAGAATCATCGCTCACCTCACAGTAATTATCTGTATGTATATATATATATATATATATATATATATATATATGTATGTATATATATATATATATATTTTTTTTTCATTTTTTTTTTTTTATAAATTACCTTCACTTTTCTCTCACAGGTCAGTCCATCGACAAGAGTTAAGTTAATAAAAGGAGTTCTAAGTATTGTCATGTTCCCGTTCTTTAATATCTCATCAGACCAACTTGATTGCTTGTCAGGTCCCTGGTCTTCTCAAATTCATATTCTCCTTTTATTACCCACTCATTTTCCCTGACTATCAACTCTTAATGGTTTGCTACGCGTTCTGCCCTCATCATATTCACTCACTAACATCATTTTCATTCCTCAAATACTCATTTTCTTCATCAGACCATAACATCTAAAGATTTTGTTCAGCCCAGTGTTAACATACTTCATTACTCCACGTCTCTGTAGAATTAGACCATTCTCTGTCCTATCCACGCTTTGCACTCCACACACACATTTCGAAAGCCCCATTTCCACTGCTCTTGCTCTTGAGTTTTTGTTCTAATATCACACCAAAGTTTCACATCCATATGTTACTATGGGTACTAAAAAACCCTCATATAATCCTCTTGCAGTCTCCACATTCACACGTCTACTTATATCCAAGGCCCTTCTATCTCCAACCACTTTCCTTCTTCTGTTCTACTGTCCACTTAGTCTGCACATTTAACTGTTTCTCTGTTTCTTCACCCGTGTACCAAGATTCCATCACTAATTCGTGTCTTCATTCACTACCAGATAACACTGATAGTCACTTTCCCAGTCAACAACAACGTTCATTGCACACTTATCAACATATACTCTCCAGTTACGACGTTAATAGATATCAACAGAACTCTTCGCCAGCCCCTGAATCACTGTGGATCCAAAATTCAGAACTATCGATTTGCGTAGTCATCCTCCAAGACGGTGTGATTAGGATGGATAGAACAGCCGCCTGGGCGTCATAGGAGGTTGGGTTCATATCCTTCATAGTAGCTTCTCCGTCTTTTTACCGATATTTTGATTTCCCATTTATAGTTTTTTCAGCATCTGGTGAAATATTTTCCTATAATTTTTTTTTTTTATTACCCCGATATACTCTTTCTACTACATGGATACTTGAAAATAACCCCTTGAATCCGAGGGTCATCATTTTGGTTTATTCTTTCTGTCACCAGACAATCTTCGTATTAATTTTAAGAAAGACCTGTCGTTTTGACGCGGATATAAAAAGGCTGCCTTTAACGCCTACAAATCTAAGTCTATCCTAACCACACAAACTTTTGACAATTCCTTCGACTCTAAACAAAAAACAACAGGAGAGGGAAAAATGAACAAAAGACCTTTCCTGGCTGCGCTGTTAACCACAAAACTCGTCTTCTTGCTGAAGTGGTTAATTCATGACTTCTTTGTTTACTCACGTGAGTGAGCATGGGAGGCTGAGAGTGTTAATACTGTAAATATTCATCCTCTCATGGCCGGGACAAATGTAGTAACCTATAGAGCGTCACCTAGCGCCAGATTCTTATTTTTAGCTATCAGTGAGTATGCTAGCCTGGGAATGTTAATGAGTTTGGTCCTTATGACGGCGTGATGAGGACTGGTGGAATCGTGGCCTGAGAGTCGTAGGAGTCCGGTTTTGTTCTCAACCACCGTCTTTTAACTTTTTTTCATACTGTTTTCTTGAAGTGTTTGTATCTGCTTTTGAAAAAAAAAAAAAAAAAAAATCCCGTACTTTTCTTTCCTCTCCTTACTATTTTTTTTCCCCTAAATCCTGTTATTCTTTTCATCTTATTCTTTTTATCTTCTTCTGACTTGTGATAGATCATTTTTCATCCCAAATGAACTGTATCCTTGCAATGAACGGGATAATGGTGTCTGTTTGGAACTCCTTCAGTGGAGGAGACTATTTCTGGGATGAATAAAGTGGACTGAAGGCAGAAAGAATATAATACAAAAGGTGTGATGGTAATGAAGTATTTACCTGCTGTCATTGCCCTACCTGGTGGTGTAGTGGTTAGAAGGCCACAGTGGAAGTGACGGCCGTGCATAAGTTGGTTACCACACAGAGTGACTGGAAGTTTGTCGATGATGTAAAGCCACCAGGAGAAGTAGGCCGGTCAACTACCCTGAAATGTACCAGACTACGATAGCCTAGCCTAGGTCCCCTACGCGTACAACGGGGTAAAATGGAATTGCCTGTTACCGTTTTATTGATTTGTTAAATTCTACTCCAGTTCAGGGTTGACTAGATTTTGTGATTTACCATTGCACTTCCTGCCTTACTGTGTGTGTGTGTGTGTGTGTGTGTGTGTGTGTGTGTGTGCGCATGGGTGCGTGTGTGCGTGCGTGCGTGCACTCGCTAGTGATTAATTTTATCATTACCATCGCCACCACCTCTTGCTACCCAAAGATGAGGTCAGATAGGATGTAGGCAGCAAGAGAGAAAGTTATATTTGGAAAGCAAATCAACACTATAGCAAATACAATTTGACACACACACACACACACGCATTCATCTACTATTCAAACACCCAGAATCATCGCTCACCTCACAGGAATTATCTGTATGTATATATATATATATATATATATATATATATATATATCTATATATATATATATATATATATTTTTTTTTTTTTTTTTTTATAAATTAGCTTCACTTTTCTCTCACAGGTCAGTCCATCGACAAGAGTTAAGTTAATAAAAGGAGTTCTAAGTATTGTCATGTTCCCGTTCTTTAATATCTCATCAGACCAACTTGATTGCTTGTCAGGTCCCTGGCCTTCTCAAATTCATATTCTCCTTTTATTACCCACTCATTTTCCCTGACTATCAACTCTTAATGGTTTGCTACGCGTTCTGCCCTCATCATACTCACTCACTAACATCATTTTCATTCCTCAAATACTCATTTTCTTCATCAGACCATAACATCTAAAGATTTTGTTCAGCCCAGTGTTAACATACTTCATTACTCCACGTCTCTGTAGAATTAGACCATTCTCTGTCCTATCCACGCTTTGCACTCCACACACACATTTCGAAAGCCCCATTTCCACTGCTCTTGCTCTTGAGTTTTTGTTCTAATATCACACCAAAGTTTCACATCCATATGTTACTATGGGTACTAAAAACCCTCATATAATCCTCTTGCAGTCTCCACATTCACACCTCTGCTTATATCCAAGGCCCTTGTATCTCCAACCACTTTCCTTCTTCTGTTCTACTTTCCACTTAGTCTGCACATTTAACTGTTTCTCTGTTTCTTCACCCGTGTACCAAGATTCCATCACTAATTCGTGTCTTCATTCACTACCAGATAACACTGATAGTCACTTTCCCTGTCAACAACAACGTTCATTGCACACTTATCAACATATACTCTCCAGTTACGACGTTAATAGATATCAACAGAACTCTTCGCCAGCCCCTGAATCACTGTGGATCCAAAATTCAGAACTATCGATTTGCGTAGTCATCCTCCAAGACGGTGTGATTAGGATGGATAGAACAGCCGCCTGGGCGTCATAGGAGGTTGGGTTCATATCCTTCATAGTAGCTTCTCCGTCTTTTTACCGATATTTTGATTTCCCATTTATAGTTTTTTCAGCATCTGGTGAAATATTTTCCTATATATTTTTTTTTATTACCCCGATATACTCTTTCTACTACATGGATACTTGAAAATAACCCCTTGAATCCGAGGGTCATCATTTTGGTTTATTCTTTCTGTCACCAGACAATCTTCGTATTAATTTTAAGAAAGACCTGTCGTTTTGACGCGGATATAAAAAGGCTGCCTTTAACGCCTACAAATCTAAGTCTATCCTAACCACACAAACTTTTGACAATTCCTTCGACTCTAAACAAAAAACAACAGGAGAGGGAAAAATGAACAAAAGACCTTTCCTGGCTGCGCTGTTAACCACAAAACTCGTCTTCTTGCTGAAGTGGTTAATTCATGACTTCTTTGTTTACTCACGTGAGTGAGCATGGGAGGCTGAGAGTGTTAATACTGTAAATATTCATCCTCTCATGGCCGGGACAAACGAAGTAACCTATAGAGCGTCACCTAGCGCCAGATTCTTATTTTTAGCTATCAGTGAGTATGCTAGCCTGGGAATGTTAATGAGTTTGGTCCTTATGACGGCGTGATGAGGACTGGTGGAATCGTGGCCTGAGAGTCGTAGGAGTCCGGTTTTGGTTCTCAACCACCGTCTTTTAACTTTTTTTCATACTGTTTCCTTGAAGTGTTTGTATGTGCTTTTGAAAAAAAAAAAAAAAATTCCGTACTTTTCTTTCCTCTCCTTACTATTTTTTTCCCCCTAAATCCTGTTATTCTTTTCATCTTATTCTTTTTATCTTCTTCTGACTTGTGATAGATCATTTTTCATCCCAAATGAACTGTATCCTTGCAATGAACGGGATAATGGTGTCTGTTTGGAACTCCTTCAGTGGAGGAGACTATTTCTGGGATGAATAAAGTGGACTGAAGGCAGAAAGAATATAATACAAAAGGTGTGATGGTAATGAAGTATTTACCTGCTGTCATTGCCCTACCTGGTGGTGTAGTGGTTAGAAGGCCACAGTGGAAGTGACGGCCGTGCATAAGTTGGTTACCCCACAGAGTGACTGGAAGTTTGTCGATCATGTAAAGCCACCAGGAGAAGTAGGCCGGTCAACTACCCTGAAATGTACCAGACTACGTTAGCCTAGCCTAGGTCCCCTACGCGTACAACGGGGTAAAATGGAATTGCCTGTTACCGTTTTATTGATTTGTTAAATTCTACTCGAGTTCAGGGTTGACTAGATTTTGTGATTTACCATTGCACTTCCTGCCTTACTGTGTGTGTGTGTGTGTGTGTGTGTGTGTGTGTGTGTGTGTGTGTGTGTGTGTGTGTGTGTGCGCGCATGGGTGCGTGTGTGCGAGCGTGCGTGCACTCGCTAGTGATTAATTTTATCATTACCATCGCCACCACCTCTTCCTACCCAAAGATGAGGTCAGATAGGATGTAGGCAGCAAGAGAGAAAGTTATATTTGGAAAGCAAATCAACACTATAGCAAATACAATGGGACACACACACACACACACACGCATTCATCTACTATTCAAACACCCAGAACCATCGCTCACCTCACAGGAATTATCTGTATGTATATATATATATATATATATATATATATATATATATATATATATATATATATATATATATATATATATATATATATATATATATATATATATTTTTTTTTTTTATATATAATTACCTTCACTTTTCTCTCACAGGTCAGTCCATCGACAAGAGTTAAGTTAATAAAAGGAGTTCTAAGTATTGTCATGTTCCCGTTCTTTAATATCTCATCAGACCAACTTGATTGCTTGTCAGGTCCCTGGCCTTCTCAAATTCATATTCTCCTTTTATTACCCACTCATTTTCCCTGACTATCAACTCTTAATGGTTTGCTACGCGTTCTGCCCTCATCATATTCACTCACTAACATCATTTTCATTCCTCAAATACTCATTTTCTTCATCAGACCATAACATCTAAAGATTTTGTTCAGCCCAGTGTTAACATACTTCATTACTCCACGTCTCTGTAGAATTAGACCATTCTCTGTCCTATCCACGCTTTGCACTCCACACACACATTTCGAAAGCCCCATTTCCACTGCTCTTGCTCTTCAGTTTTTGTTCTAATATCACACCAAAGTTTCACATCCATATGTTACTATGGGTACTAAAAAACCCTCATATAATCCTCTTGCAGTCTCCACATTCACACCTCTGCTTATATCCAAGGCCTTGTATCTCCAACCACTTTCCTTCTTCTGTTCTACTTTCCACTTAGTCTGCACATTTAACTGTTTCTCTGTTTCTTCACCCGTGTACCAAGATTCCATCACTAATTCGTGTCTTCATTCACTACCAGATAACACTGATAGTCACTTTCCCTGTCAACAACAACGTTCATTGCACACTTATCAACATATACTCTCCAGTTACGACGTTAATAGATATCAACAGAACTCTTCGCCACCCCCTGAATCACTGTGGATCCAAAATTCAGAACTATCGATTTGCGTAGTCATCCTCCAAGACGGTGTGATTAGGATGGATAGAACAGCCGCCTGGGCGTCATAGGAGGTTGGGTTCATATCCTTCATAGTAGCTTCTCCGTCTTTTTACCGATATTTTGATTTCCCATTTATAGTTTTTTCAGCATCTGGTGAAATATTTTCCTATAATTTTTTTTATTACCCCGATATACTCTTTCTACTACATGGATACTTGAAAATAACCCCTTGAATCCGAGGGTCATCATTTTGGTTTATTCTTTCTGTCACCAGACAATCTTCGTATTAATTTTAAGAAAGACCTGTCGTTTTGACGCGGATATAAAAAGGCTGCCTTTAACGCCTACAAATCTAAGTCTATCCTAACCACACAAACTTTTGACAATTCCTTCGACTCTAAACAAAAAACAACAGGAGAGGGAAAAATGAACAAAAGACCTTTCCTGGCTGCGCTGTTAACCACAAAACTCGTCTTCTTGCTGAAGTGGTTAATTCATGACTTCTTTGTTTACTCACGTGAGTGAGCATGGGAGGCTGAGAGTGTTAATACTGTAAATATTCATCCTCTCATGGCCGGGACAAACGAAGTAACCTATAGAGCGTCACCTAGCGCCAGATTCTTATTTTTAGCTATCAGTGAGTATGCTAGCCTGGGAATGTTAATGAGTTTGGTCCTTATGACGGCGTGATGAGGACTGGTGGAATCGTGGCCTGAGAGTCGTAGGAGTCCGGTTTTGGTTCTCAACCACCGTCTTTTAACTTTTTTTCATACTGTTTGCTTGAAGTGTTTGTATGTGCTTTTGAAAAAAAAAAAAAAAAATTCCGTACTTTTCTTTCCTCTCCTTACTATTTTTTTCCCCCTAAATCCTGTTATTCTTTTCATCTTATTCTTTTTATCTTCTTCTGACTTGTGATAGATCATTTTTCATCCCAAATGAACTGTATCCTTGCAATGAACGGGATAATGGTGTCTGTTTGGAACTCCTTCAGTGGAGGAGACTATTTCTGGGATGAATAAAGTGGACTGAAGGCAGAAAGAATATAATACAAAAGGTGTGATGGTAATGAAGTATTTACCTGCTGTCATTGCCCTACCTGGTGGTGTAGTGGTTAGAAGGCCACAGTGGAAGTGACGGCCGTGCATAAGTTGGTTACCCCACAGAGTGACTGGAAGTTTGTCGATCATGTAAAGCCACCAGGAGAAGTAGGCCGGTCAACTACCCTGAAATGTACCAGACTACGTTAGCCTAGCCTAGGTCCCCTACGCGTACAACGGGGTAAAATGGAATTGCCTGTTACCGTTTTATTGATTTGTTAAATTCTACTCGAGTTCAGGGTTGACTAGATTTTGTGATTTACCATTGCACTTCCTGCCTTACTGTGTGTGTGTGTTTGTGTGTGTGTGTGTGTGTGTGTGTGTGTGTGTGTGTGTGTGTGTGTGTGTGTGTGTGCGCGCATGGGTGCGTGTGTGCGAGCGTGCGTGCACTCGCTAGTGATTAATTTTATCATTACCATCGCCACCACCTCTTCCTACCCAAAGATGAGGTCAGATAGGATGTACGCAGCAAGAGAGAAAGTTATATTTGGAAAGCAAATCAACACTATAGCAAATACAATGGGACACACACACACACACACACGCATTCATCTACTATTCAAACACCCAGAACCATCGCTCACCTCACAGGAATTATCTGTATGTATATATATATATATATATATATATATATATATATATATATATATATATATCATTTTTTTTTTTTTTTTTTTTTTTTTTTTATAAATTACCTTCACTTTTCTCTCACAGGTCAGTCCATCGACAAGAGTTAAGTTAATAAAAGGAGTTCTAAGTATTGTCATGTTCCCGTTCTTTAATATCTCATCAGACCAACTTGATTGCTTGTCAGGTCCCTGGCCTTCTCAAATTCATATTCTCCTTTTATTACCCACTCATTTTCCCTGACTATCAACTCTTAATGGTTTGCTACGCGTTCTGCCCTCATCATATTCACTCACTAACATCATTTTCATTCCTCAAATACTCATTTTCTTCATCAGACCATAACATCTAAAGATTTTGTTCAGCCCAGTGTTAACATACTTCATTACTCCACGTCTCTGTAGAATTAGACCATTCTCTGTCCTATCCACGCTTTGCACTCCACACACACATTTCGAAAGCCCCATTTCCACTGCTCTTGCTCTTCAGTTTTTGTTCTAATATCACACCAAAGTTTCACATCCATATGTTACTATGGGTACTAAAAAACCCTCATATAATCCTCTTGCAGTCTCCACATTCACACCTCTGCTTATATCCAAGGCCCTTGTATCTCCAACCACTTTCCTTCTTCTGTTCTACTTTCCACTTAGTCTGCACATTTAACTGTTTCTCTGTTTCTTCACCCGTGTACCAAGATTCCATCACTAATTCGTGTCTTCATTCACTACCAGATAACACTGATAGTCACTTTCCCTGTCAACAACAACGTTCATTGCACACTTATCAACATATACTCTCCAGTTACGACGTTAATAGATATCAACAGAACTCTTCGCCACCCCCTGAATCACTGTGGATCCAAAATTCAGAACTATCGATTTGCGTAGTCATCCTCCAAGACGGTGTGATTAGGATGGATAGAACAGCCGCCTGGGCGTCATAGGAGGTTGGGTTCTTATCCTTCATAGTAGCTTCTCCGTCTTTTTACCGATATTTTGATTTCCCATTTATAGTTTTTTCAGCATCTGGTGAAATATTTTCCTATAATTTTTTTTTTTTATTACCCCGATATACTCTTTCTAATACATGGATACTTGAAAATAACCCCTTGAATCCGAGGGTCATCATTTTGGTTTATTCTTTCTGTCACCAGACAATCTTCGTATTAATTTTAAGAAAGACCTGTCGTTTTGACGCGGATATAAAAAGGCTGCCTTTAACGCCTACAAATCTAAGTCTATCCTAACCACACAAACTTTTGACAATTCCTTCGACTCTAAACAAAAAACAACAGGAGAGGGAAAAATGAACAAAAGACCTTTCCTGCCTGCGCTGTTAACCACAAAACTCGTCTTCTTGCTGAAGTGGTTAATTCATGACTTCTTTGTTTACTCACGTGAGTGAGCATGGGAGGCTGAGAGTGTTAATACTGTAAATATTCATCCTCTCATGGCCGGGACAAACGTAGTAACCTATAGAGCGTCACCTAGCGCCAGATTCTTATTTTTAGCTATCAGTGAGTATGCTAGCCTGGGAATGTTAATGAGTTTGGTCCTTATGACGGCGTGATGAGGACAGGTGGAATCGTAGCCTGAGAGTCGTAGGAGTCCGGTTTTGTACTCAACCACCGTCTTTTAACTTTTTTTCATAGTGTTTTCTTGAAGTGTTTGTATCTGCTTTTGAAAAAAAAAAAAAAAAATCCCGTACTTTTCTTTCCTCTCCTTACTATTTTTTTCCCCCTAAATCCTGTTATTCTTTTCATCTTATTCTTTTTATCTTCTTCTGACTTGTGATAGATCATTTTTCATCCCAAATGAACTGTATCCTTGCAATGAACGGGATAATGGTGTCTGTTTGGAACTCCTTCAGTGGAGGAGACTATTTCTGGGATGAATAAAGTGGACTGAAGGCAGAAAGAATATAATACAAAAGGTGTGATGGTAATGAAGTATTTACCTGCTGTCATTGCCCTACCTGGTGGTGTAGTGGTTAGAAGGCCACAGTGGTAGTGACGGCCGTGCATAAGTTGGTTACCCCACAGAGTGACTGGAAGTTTGTCGATGATGTAAAGCCACCAGGAGAAGTAGGCCGGTCAACTACCCTGAAATGTACCAGACTACGATAGCCTAGCCTAGGTCCCCTACGCGTACAACGGGGTAAAATGGAATTGCCTGTTACCGTTTTATGGATTTGTTAAATTCTACTCCAGTTCAGGGTTGACTAGATTTTGTGATTTACCATTGCACTTCCTGCCTTACTGTGTGTGTGTGTGTGTGTGTGTGTGTGTGTGTGTGTGTGCGCATGGGTGCGTGTGTGCGTGCGTGCGTGCACTCGCTAGTGATTAATTTTATCATTACCATCGCCACCACCTCTTGCTACGCAATGATGAGGTCAGATAGGATGTAGACAGCAAGAGAGAAAGTTATATTTGGAAAGCAAATCAACACTATAGCAAATACAATTTGACACACACACACACACGCATTCATCTACTATTCAAACACCCAGAATCATCGCTCACCTCACAGGAATTATCTGTATGTATATATATATATATATATATATATATATATATATATATATATATTTTTTTTTTTTTTTTTTTTTTATAAATTAGCTTCACTTTTCTCTCACAGGTCAGTCCATCGACAAGAGTTAAGTTTATAAAAGGAGTTCTAAGTATTGTCATGTTCCCGTTCTTTAATATCTCATCAGACCAACTTGATTGCTTGTGAGGTCCCTGGCCTTCTCAAATTCATATTCTCCTTTTATTACCCACTCATTTTCCCTGACTATCAACTCTTAATGGTTTGCTACGCGTTCTGCCCTCATCATACTCACTCACTAACATCATTTTCATTCCTCAAATACTCATTTTCTTCATCAGACCATAACATCTAAAGATTTTGTTCAGCCCAGTGTTAACGTACTTCATTACTCCACGTCTTTGTAGAATTAGACCATTCTCTGTCCTATCCACGCTTTGCACTCCACACACACATTTCGAAAGCCCCATTTCCACTGCTCTTCCTCTTGAGTTTTTGTTCTAATATCACACCAAAGTTTCACATCCATATGTTACTATGGGTACTAAAAAACCCTCATATAATCCTCTTGCAGTCTCCACATTCACACCTCTGCTTATATCCAAGGTCCTTGTATCTCCAACCACTTTCCTTCTTCTGTTCTACTGTCCACTTAGTCTGCACATTTAACTGTTTCTCTGTTTCTTCACCCGTGTACCAAGATTCCATCACTAATTCGTGTCTTCATTCACTACCAGATAACACTGATAGTCACTTTCCCTGTCAACAACAACGTTCATTGCACACTTATCAACATATACTCTCCAGTTACGACGTTAATAGATATCAACAGAACTCTTCGCCAGCCCCTGAATCACTGTGGATCCAAAATTCAGAACTATCGATTTGCGTAGTCATCCTCCAAGACGGTGTGATTAGGATGGATAGAACAGCCGCCTGGGCGTCATAGGAGGTTGGGTTCATATCCTTCATAGTAGCTTCTCCGTCTTTTTACCGATATTTTGATTTCCCATTTATAGTTTTTTCAGCATCTGGTGAAATATTTTCCTATAATTTTTTTTTTTTATTACCCCGATATACTCTTTCTACTACATGGATACTTGAAAATAACCCCTTGAATCCGAGGGTCATCATTTTGGTTTATTCTTTCTGTCCCCAGACAATCTTCGTATTAATTTTAAGAAAGACCTGTCGTTTTGACGCGGATATAAAAAGGCTGCCTTTAACGCCTACAAATCTAAGTCTATCCTAACCACACAAACTTTTGACAATTCCTTCGACTCTAAACAAAAAACAACAGGAGAGGGAAAAATGAACAAAAGACCTTTCCTGGCTGCGCTGTTAACCACAAAACTCGTCTTCTTGCTGAAGTGGTTAATTCATGACTTCTTTGTTTACTCACGTGAGTGAGCATGGGAGGCTGAGAGTGTTAATACTGTAAATATTCATCCTCTCATGGCCGGGACAAACGAAGTAACCTATAGAGCGTCACCTAGCGCCAGATTCTTATTTTTAGCTATCAGTGAGTATGCTAGCCTGGGAATGTTAATGAGTTTGGTCCTTATGACGGCGTGATGAGGACTGGTGGAATCGTGGCCTGAGAGTCGTAGGAGTCCGGTTTTGGTTCTCAACCACCGTCTTTTAACTTTTTTTCATACTGTTTTCTTGAAGTGTTTGTATCTACTTTTGAAAAAAAAAAAAAAAATCCCGTACTTTTCTTTCCTCTCCTTACTCTTTTTTTCCCCTAAATCCTGTTATTCTTTTCATCTTATTCTTTTTATCTTCTTCTGACTTGTGATAGATCATTTTTCATCCCAAATGAACTGTATCCTTGCAATGAACGGGATAATGGTGTCTGTTTGGAACTCCTTCAGTGGAGGAGACTATTTCTGGGATGAATAAAGTGGACTGAAGGCAGAAAGAATATAATACAAAAGGTGTGATGGTAATGAAGTATTTACCTGCTGTCATTGCCCTACCTGGTGGTGTAGTGGTTAGAAGGCCACAGTGGAAGTGACGGCCGTGCATAAGTTGGTTACCCCACAGAGTGACTGGAAGTTTGTCGATCATGTAAAGCCACCAGGAGAAGTAGGCCGGTCAACTACCCTGAAATGTACCAGACTACGTTAGCCTAGCCTAGGTCCCCTACGCGTACAACGGGGTAAAATGGAATTGCCTGTTACCGTTTTATTGATTTGTTAAATTCTACTCGAGTTCAGGGTTGACTAGATTTTGTGATTTACCATTGCACTTCCTGCCTTACTGTGTGTGTGTGTGTGTGTGTGTGTGTGTGTGTGTGTGTGTGTGTGTGTGTGTGTGTGTGTGTGTGTGTGCGCATGGGTGCGTGTGTGCGTGCGTGCGTGCACTCGCTAGTGATTAATTTTATCATTACCATCGCCACCACCTCTTGCTACCCAAAGATGAGGTCAGATAGGATGTAGGCAGCAAGAGAGAAAGTTATATTTGGAAAGCAAATCAACAATATAGCAAATACAATGGGACACACACACACACACACGCATTGATCTACTATTCAAACACCCAGAATTGTCGCTCACCTCACAGTAATTATCTGTATGTATATATATATATATTTTTTTTTTCATTTTTTTTTTTTTTTATAAATTACCTTCACTTTTCTCTCACAGGTCAGTCCATCGACAAGAGTTAAGTTAATAAAAGGAGTTCTAAGTATTGTCATGTTCCCGTTCTTTAATATCTCATCAGACCAACTTGATTGCTTGTCAGGTCCCTGGCCTTCTCAAATTCATATTCTCCTTTTATTACCCACTCATTTTCAATGACTATCAACTCTTAATGGTTTGCTACGCGTTCTGCCCTCATCATATTCACTCACTAACATCATTTTCATTCCTCAAATACTCATTTTCTTCATCAGACCATAACATCTAAAGATTTTGTTCAGCCCAGTGTTAACATACTTCATTACTCCACGTCTCTGTAGAATTAGACCATTCTCTGTCCTATCCACGCTTTGCACTCCACACACACATTTCAAAAGCCCCATTTCCACTGCTCTTGCTCTTCAGTTTTTGTTCTAATATCACACCAAAGTTTCACATCCATATGTTACTATGGGTAGTAAAAAACCCTCATATAATCCTCTTGCAGTCTCCACATTCACACGTCTGCTTATATCCAAGGCCCTTGTATCTCCAACCACTTTCCTTCTTCTGTTCTACTGTCCACTTAGTCTGCACATTTAACTGTTTCTCTGTTTCTTCACCCGTGTACCAAGATTCCATCACTAATTCGTGTCTTCATTCACTACCAGATAACACTGATAGTCACTTTCCCTGTCAACAACAAGGTTCATTGCACACTTATCAACTTATACTCTCCAGTTACGACGTTAATAGATATCAACAGAACTCTTCGCCAGCCCCTGAATCACTGTGGATCCAAAATTCAGAGCTATCGATTTGCGTAGTCATCCTCCAAGACGGTGTGATTAGGATGGATAGAACAGCCGCCTGGGCGTCATAGGAGGTTGGGTTCATATCCTTCATAGTAGCTTCTCCGTCTTTTTACCGATATTTTGATTTCCCATTTATAGTTTTTTCAGCATCTGGTGAAATATTTTCCTATAATTTTTTTTTTATTACCCCGATATACTCTTTCTACTACATGGATACTTCAAAATAACCCCTTGAATCCGAGGGTCATCATTTTGGTTTATTCTTTCTGTCACCAGACAATCTTCGTATTAATTTTAAGAAAGACCTGTCGTTTTGACGCGGATATAAAAAGGCTGCCTTTAACGCCTACAAATCTAAGTCTATCCTAACCACACAAACTTTTGACAATTCCTTCGACTCTAAACAAAAAACAACAGGAGAGGGAAAAATGAACAAAAGACCTTTCCTGGCTGCGCTGTTAACCACAAAACTCGTCTTCTTGCTGAAGTGGTTAATTCATGACTTCTTTGTTTACTCACGTGAGTGAGCATGGGAGGCTGAGAGTGTTAATACTGTAAATATTCATCCTCTCATGGCCGGGACAAATGTAGTAACCTATAGAGCGTCACCTAGCGCCAGATTCTTATTTTTAGCTATCAGTGAGTATGCTAGCCTGGGAATGTTAATGAGTTTGGTCCTTATGACGGCGTGATGAGGACTGGTGGAATCGTGGCCTGAGAGTCGTAGGAGTCCGGTTTTGTTCTCAACCACCGTCTTTTAACTTTTTTTCATACTGTTTTCTTGAAGTGTTTGTATCTGCTTTTGAAAAAAAAAAAAAAAAAATCCCGTACTTTTCTTTCCTCTCCTTACTATTTTTTTTCCCCTAAATCCTGTTATTCTTTTCATCTTATTCTTTTTATCTTCTTCTGACTTGTGATAGATCATTTTTCATCCCAAATGAACTGTATCCTTGCAATGAACGGGATAATGGTGTCTGTTTGGGACTCCTTCAGTGGAGGAGACTATTTCTGGGATGAATAAAGTGGACTGAAGGCAGAAAGAATATAATACAAAAGGTGTGATGGTAATGAAGTATTTACCTGCTGTCATTGCCCTACCTGGTGGTGTAGTGGTTAGAAGGCCACAGTGGAAGTGACGGCCGTGCATAAGTTGGTTACCCCACAGAGTGACTGGAAGTTTGTCGATCATGTAAAGCCACCAGGAGAAGTAGGCCGGTCAACTACCCTGAAATGTACCAGACTACGTTAGCCTAGCCTAGGTCCCCTACGCGTACAACGGGGTAAAATGGAATTGCCTGTTACCGTTTTATTGATTTGTTAAATTCTACTCCAGTTCAGGGTTGACTAGATTTTGTGATTTACCATTGCACTTCCTGCCTTACTGTGTGTGTGTGTGTGTGTGTGTGTGTGTGTGTGTGTGTGTGTGTGTGTGTGTGAGAGAGAGAGAGAGAGAGAGAGAGAGAGAGGAAGCCTGGAGGTTTAGGCATGCACTATAGAGACAAATCCAGTAAAATAGTAATAGATGGACAAACAGACGATAGAGACATAGGTGGAATGAAAGACAGAAGCATAAAGGTAGTTAGGTAGATGTGTAATATACAGACTTGCCTTCACATGACGAACAGAGGCGACTTTAAACAAAGCAGGTGGATAATTGGCCCTGGTTTGTTAGGCCCGCCTTCGAAACCTCTCCTAGACTTCGGCTTCTTTTTGTATTATTGATGTTTCCGCATTTCGATTACACTGCGGTAATGAAACGTCTTTTTGGTGTAGGCGTATTAGTGTGTGTGTGTGTGTGTGTGTGTGTGTGTGTGTGTGTGTGTGTGTGTGTGTGTGTGTGTTCTTGCTAGCGATTGACGATTTTATTTATCATCTTGTTACATAGCCTATGATTTCATCATCCTTTGTGTAATTTTAACGCACAGAATGCTGCATGTTTGATCACGAGCGTGTTCTGCCTCAGTCCCCCCCTTCTACCGTTATAGTAGAGTAAGTCGTTCTCTCTGTTATTCGGAGCGGGATTTTCAGCTTTTTGTCCCCATGGCTTCATTTGCGCGTCCTTCTTACAAGTTGTATCAAGCTCTCCTGGCCCCTATATAATGAGCTCAGTCTCTGCATCATTGCCACTTAGATCTGCTCCTCATTTTGTTCACATCTCTGTCCTCCCCTGTACAGTTATTATTATTGTGAATTTCTCAGGAAGTCTCCAACCATCTAGCAGCTGTGTAATTTGAGTATAAGTGTTATTGCATTTTTCTTGTACTGTGTAGCATAAGGTTAATTCTTAGGCCTAGTGAGGTTTTTTGATTAATGTTGGGTTTTATGTCAGTCATTTTTGATAATAGTTTGTATCTGTAATAATTTATCTGGCATTCACTGAGTATTATCTGGTATCTCATTTTATCAGGGCTGACTTAGATAAATTTACTCTTGCTAATTTCGTGTTAATAGAGGCTATTGCAGTTAACCATATATTTAACCTGTTTATTTGCCATTACATTATCCTTATGAGTCCTGAATGTTTTGTTGTTAGTTTGAGCATTAAACTTTAACTTGTAATTTTACCTAACTCTTTTGTTTTGAACCTGGAACTTTACGGGACAGTAGTGACTCTTCGTATTCTCACTTAAAGTGTACATTATCTTTCTCTGTTCCGTAACATAAATTTGGCGACCTCATATCAGGATATTCAGGATATTATCATAAGGATATTGCTTGATATTTTGTGACTGTTACTTATTAATTATGTCTACTATTACTACACTTGATGAAGCCAAAGATTTTTTGTCAAATGTGCAAACAGTGTGTGATATAGAAAACAGAACAAAGAATGAACTTAAGATTGTTGCTCAACAATTGGGATTTGTTGTTCGCTCTCATCAGTCTAAAGATCAAATTGTTGCCATTATTAATGAAAGCTTGTTTAATGTAACTCCTCCAAATGAGCAAACGCAGATTGAATTAGCTAAGTTACAGCTAGCCCTGCAGGAGGCCCGTGCTAGGGAGGTTGAGGCACAAGTTGAAATTGCTAGGATTCAGGCAGACCATGAGTATCGCATGAAACAAGGTGGAACTGGATCATCTAGCTCTGATGATTTTGATGTGGCTAAAAATGTTAAACTTGTCCCTCCTTTTAATGAATCTGATTTAACAAAGTATTTTCAGTTGTTTGAGAGGGTAGCTACAGGTTTTAATTGGCCTAAGGAGTATTGGCCAGTACTCCTTCAAACTGTTCTCACCGGTAAAGCTCAAGTAACTTATGCATCTTTGCCTCAGGATCAGTCTGATAATTATGATGTAGTTAAGAGCTTGATTCTTAAGGCCTATGAGCTTGTTCCTGAAGCTTATAGAGTAAAATTTAGGACAACTTACAAGCAAGATAAGCAATCCCATGTTGAGTATGCAAAAATCAAAGAAGATCTGTTAGAGCAGTGGTTAAATTCTAAGAATGTGGATTCTGATGTTGGTAAATTTAAGCAGATGATTTTGCTGGAGGACTTCAAGAGGTGTATTTATAAAGATGTAAGGCTATATCTTGATGAGAAAAGAATAGATAACTTGTCTGATGCTGCAGTTTTAGCTGATGAGTATGTTCTCACTCACAAGAGATATTCTAGAGAAAAAGGGAAAGCTGAGAGTAAGTACGTTGCCTCTACTCAGAGTACAGGTAACAGGAAAGAGAATAAGGATGATGTTTCTCAGGAAGTAAATACCAGCTTCACCTCTAGATTTCAGAAAAGTAAATGTACTTATTGTAGTAAGCTTGGTCATACTACGGAGAGATGTTTCAGGAGACAGCGTGATGTGAACAAAAAGGAGTCTTTAAATATTCAGTCAATTGGTCTAGTGTCCACTCTTGAGAGTTCCCAGAATTCTTTAACTGAGTTAACTGAACCTGCTTTGAGGGGTAACTTAAATTCTCATGATGGAGCTCCTCTTTTGAGCAGTAACGTGGGTGACACTCTCAAGAGTTCATGTGCTAATTTCCTGTCTGATGGTTTTGTCAGTCCTCTGGACAGTAATGACAGGAAATCAGTTAAAATATATCGTGATACAGGTGCTTGCCAATCCCTTATGCTGACCAGTGTTCTAGGCTCTAATGTTAATTCCTCGGATGAAACTGTAATCTTACAAGGTGTAGGGAATAATTACTTCTCTGTCCCTCTGTGCAGAGTGAATTTAGAGTCTGGTTTTGTTAATGGTTCTGTTATGGTTGGGTTGGTTGAGACACTCCCAATGTCAGGTGTAACTTTCTTACTTGGAAATGATATTGGTGGAAGTCAAGTGTGTCCAGCTCCTCAGTTGTCTAGTGAGCCAGTGGCTGCGTCCCAGGATTGCGATGTCCCTGATGTGTTCCCTGCATGTGCTGTCACTAGGGCTAAGTCTAAAGTTACTGGTGATTTAGAGGATAATGATGATGATGATGTTATCCTAGCTGACACTTTTCTTGCTAATTTGGACCACTCACCAGATGAGGCAGTACCCCGTAGTGTTGATAATTTGTCTCGTCAAGAGTTGGTTGAGTTGCAGGTTGCTGACCCTGAGTTGAAAGGTCTAGCTAACTCTGCTTGCAGTGAGGAAGAGTCAGCCGGTGCTTCTACTTGTTATTATGTAAAGTCAGGAGTACTTATGAGGAAGTGGAGACCCCCAACAGCATCAGCCGACTGTGAATGGGAGGTTGTACATCAAGTTGTCATCCCTCGTGTTTGTAGGCAGGATATCATTAGAGTGGCTCATGATTCCAGTTTGGCAGGACACCTTGGAGTGAGGAAGACTGTGGCACGCATTTTAAAACACTTCTACTGGCCAGGTATCTTCAGGGATGTTTCCTGGTATTGTAAGTCTTGTCACACCTGTCAAGTTGTGGGGAAGTGTAATCAGACCGAAAAGGTTGCACCTCTAGTTCCCATTCCTCCTTTTGAGGCGCCTTTCACCCGTGTGTTGGTGGATATTGTGGGCCCTCTTCCTAAGACTTCTTCAGGATTTTCTTATGTGTTGACCATGATTGATATGGCTACTCGTTATCCTGAAGCCATTCCACTTAGAAATATCTCAGCAAAGAACGTGGTTAAGGAAATGCTAGGGTTCTTCACAAAGTTTGGTCTGCCCAAGGAGGTACAGTCAGACCGGGAAGTAATTTCATGTCAAACGTTTTCAAGCAGTCTCTGAAAGAGTTGGGCATCACCCAGATCACGTCTTCAGCTTACCATCCCCAGACCCAAGGAGCGTTGGAGAGATATCATCAAACACTCAAATCGATGCTCAAGAAATACTGTTTGGAACGTCAGAAAGACTGGGATAAAGGTCTTCCATTCGTTGTGTTTGCTGCAAGAGAATCTCCAAATGAATCACTGGGCTTCTCACCTTTTGAACTACTGTTTGGCCATGAAGTAAGAGGACCCCTTAAGCTACTCAAGGAATGCTGGCTGTCGGAGGAAGATGACGTCAACCTGCTGGAGTATGTGATGAAGTTCAAAGAACGGCTGTCCACTGCTTTACAGCTGGCGAGAGAAAATTTAGGAGCTGCTCAGGAGAAGATGAAAACTTGGTATGATAAGAAGTCCAGGTTACGCCACTTTCAGCCAGGAGATCAGGTTTTGATTCTGCTACCGGTGCATGGGCAACCTCTTCAAGCCAAGTTTAGTGGTCCTTATTTCGTGGAGAAGAAACTCAGTGATGTCAACTATGTCATCGCCACACCAGATCGTAGAAAGAACAAGCAACTATGTCACATCAACATGCTAAAGTTATATCACAGGCGGGACGAAAATAATCCAGTCTGCACTGTAGCTGTTCCACCCGAGTCTGCAAGTGAAGCTCTCCCATGCAGCATGAGCCTGAGTGATAGTTTGGGGAAGAATCCTGATATCATGAATGATCTCCAGACTAAGCTTTCTCATCTACCTCCCAAGGAAAGGCAGGAGTTTTCGGCATTACTGCAGGAGTACCCGCAAGTGTTCCGTGCCACTCCAGGAAGAACCACTGTGTTGATGCATGATGTCGATGTTGGAGACGCAAAGCCAATTAAATTGCCTCCTTACCGTGTGAACCCAGTGAAAGTTCCTCTCATGCAGAAGGAGCTTGGCTACCTGTTGGACCACAAGATGATTGAGCCCTGTCAGAGCGAGTGGAGTTCTCCTGTCACTCTGGTCCCTAAGCCAGGTGGGTCACAGCGGCTTTGCATCGACTACAGACGTGTTAATCAGATAACCAAAACAGACACTTACCCTCTCCCTCGTGTGGAAGATTGCATAGACAAGATCGGAAAGGCTAGGTACATAAGTAAGTTTGATTTGTTGGAGGGATGCTGGCAAGTACCTATGACTGAACGTGCTAGGGAGATCTCATGTTTTGTAACATTAGGAAAGACTTTTACATGTTCTGTAATGCCATATACAGATTGTTTTAGAGTAATAAGAAATTTCCTTTGTAAATTTCTTTTTTCTTTGTGGGGAGGTGTTACATAGCCTATGATTTCATCATCCTTTGTGTAATTTTAACGCACAGTATGCTGCATGTTTGATCACGAGCGTGTTCTGCCTCAGTCCCCCCCTTCTACCGTTATAGTAGAGTAAGTCGTTCTCTCTGTTATTCGGAGCGGGATTTTCAGCTTTTTGTCCCCATGGCTTCATTTGCGCGTCCTTCTTACAAGTTGTATCAAGCTCTCCTGGCCCCTATATAATGAGCTCAGTCTCTGCATCATTGCCACTTAGATCTGCTCCTCATTTTGTTCACATCTCTGTCCTCCCCTGTACAGTTATTATTATTGTGAATTTCTCAGGAAGTCTCCAACCATCTAGCAGCTGTGTAATTTGAGTATAAGTGTTATTGCATTTTTCTTGTACTGTGTAGCATAAGGTTAATTCTTAGGCCTAGTGAGGTTTTTTGATTAATGTTGGGTTTTATGTCAGTCATTTTTGATAATAGTTTGTATCTGTAATAATTTATCTGGCATTCACTGAGTATTATCTGGTATCTCATTTTATCAGGGCTGACTTAGATAAATTTACTCTTGCTAATTTCGTGTTAATAGAGGCTATTGCAGTTAACCATATATTTAACCTGTTTATTT
The DNA here is from genome assembly GCF_032717465.1 of Coenobita brevimanus. Classification (NCBI taxonomy): domain Eukaryota; kingdom Metazoa; phylum Arthropoda; class Malacostraca; order Decapoda; family Coenobitidae; genus Coenobita; species Coenobita brevimanus. The sequence continues at coordinate 43,713,061 of NC_137050.1, read as the reverse complement.
GCCATTACATTATCCTTATGAGTCCTGAATGTTTTGTTGTTAGTTTGAGCATTAAACTTTAACTTGTAATTTTACCTAACTCTTTTGTTTTGAACCTGGAACTTTACGGGACAGTAGTGACTCTTCGTATTCTCACTTAAAGTGTACATTATCTTTCTCTGTTCCGTAACAATCTTCATAATCTCGCCAAAAATTTTCCACTCATAGGTTATGTGAAACAGGGTCCAGGAAGCAAGGGAGACAGAGTTTTCATGGAAGAGCTGATGAATATCGTAGTCAATTAAAAGGGTCAGATGTCAGGCACCATATTGAGACATTTAAAATGTTCGCTAACCTCACAGAAGTGCTCATTTGCACATTTTTTTTTTTTTTAACATACATGAGATTAATATTTCCTATAAAACAGATCAGTCCATCTACATCAATCGAGCTAAGTTAAGGAAAGGGGTGGTAATCATTGTCTTGTCTTGTCCTTACATAGCTCATCACAGCAGCTCGATCGCCGGTCAGATCCCGAGCCTCATCACCTTCAGTACCTCACTTTATTATACACTCGGTTACCGTGTCTCCCAACATTCTTGATGGTCTGACAAACCTTCTTCCAACATCATTATCACACACATATACCAATTTCACTCCCATTTTCTACCCATTTCCTCCATTAGATTATAATATCCTACGAGTTTGTCCCACTTTGGTGTCAATACACTTCTACTCTACGTCTTTCTCGAATTACATCATTTCCTCTCCTATACACTCTGCAGTTCACAAATATTCCTCAGAAAATCATTTCCACTATAATACTCTTTATATATTTATTTATTTTTTACCCAAGTCTCACACCCATATGTTACTGTGGGCACTAAAACACCCTCATACAGTCCGCTTGCAGCCTGCACATTCACACCTTTGCATAACTAAGGTCCTTATAGATCCAGGCACTCTCGTCCTTTCTGCAGTTCTAATTTCCACTTAGTCTGCACGTTTAACTCATTCCTGTTACTGAACTTGTGTATAATAATTTCCTCTCTGATTCGAGTCTCCATTCACCACCAGACAACCTGACAGTCACTCCCCATCTCAACAGGAACGTTCACTCTTCACCTATCAACGTATACTATCGAAGGACAAAGCGCAACACTCATAGATATCAACAGAACTCTGAACCACCCCATGAACCACCAACGATGCCAGATTAATAACAGTCGATGTGCTTACTCAGCCTCTAAGACGGTGTGATCAGGATGGATGGAACGACCGCCTGGGAATCAGGTGACCCCTGTTTTTTTTTTTTTTTTCTCTCATGGCTATATTTGGGTGCTTCCTACATCTGGGAAACTCTTTAGTTTCGCCTCCTGCTGATACCCTGCTTCTTCTGTTTGGATGAATTAAATATGACCCTGGCATCCAGGTGACGTCATTTTCTACTGGTCTTACTGCCACCAGAAGGTCTTATTATTAAACTTAAAATAGACTTGTCGTGTTGAAGGGGTAAAATGATCTCTACATCTGACCCCTGCACGACTAAATTTCTCCCCGAATCTGGGAGGAAAACACAATCGTCAGAAGAAATGAAGAAGTGGGAGAAAAAAATATATATATGTTCCCGGCATCGCTGTCAACCACTTTACTTGTCATCGTGTTGAAGTGGTTAATATATGTTGCTATATTTACTAATATGAGAGTGACCACAGAAGTATGAAAGTGCTAATTCTGTAAAAAAAATAACCCTGTCATGGCCGGGACAGACACAGTCACCTAGCACCAGATGCTTATTTTTAGCCAATAGTGAGGATGCCAGCCTGAGAGAGTTAATATTGTCCACATTAACCCGACCATGGTGGACAATTTCTGTATTCTGTTCCCACTATCCCGATTTTACTCATCAGGCAGTGAGTCATAGGAGCCTGAGAGTGTTGATAGCTCATAATAAGTTTGGTCCTCAAGACTGTGTGATCAGGACTGGTGGAATCGTGGCCTGTGAGTCGTAGGAGCCCAGTTTTATATCACATAAGGCGCAGTCTGTTATATATATATATATATATATATATATATATATATATATGTGTGTGTGTGTGTTCTTGCTAGTGGTTGACTATTTTATCATCACCATCATCATCTCTCCTCTTTTTCCCACCCAGAGGTGAGATGAGATTGCGTCCAGGAAGAAGAGGAGAAAGAATTTTAGTGGGAGAGCTAATCAACAGCTTCACCAATGAAGTGAGCCGCACACTCATTCACTTACCAGTCAAGCACCTACAGTAGAATCATCGCTCACCTCGCAGAAAATATCAGCTAGACATTTATTTTTGTATGTTTTTCTTAATATATGAATTTCATATTTCCTATAATAAGTCTCAGTCCATCGACAACAGTTAAGTTATGGAAAGGGGTGTTAAGCATTACCATTTTCTCCTCCCTTCATAGCTCATCAGACCAATTCAACTGTGTGTCAGATCTCGAACCTCATCAACTTTAGTATCTCACATTATTAAACACTCGTTACCCTGTCTCTCAACCCTTTTGTTGGTCTGCCACGCCTTGTATCAACTTTAGACTCGCTTATGTAAACCATTGTCACTCCTCTCCTTAGTTCCATTTTCTCCCTATGACCAGAACATCGAAAAACTTTTTAGCCCTTGTGTAAAAAGACTCTCTGTCTCCACATCATTCTCGAGTCATATGATTTTCTTTCTTATCCACTCATTATACTCCATACACGGTCCTCTGACACCCCACGTCCACTACTTTTGTCCTTGAATCTTTGTTCTATTATCACGCTAATGTGTCACACCCGTATGTAACTGTGGGCACTAAAACACCTTCATGTAGTCCTCTTGCAGCCTGCACACTCACACCTTTCCCTATAGCCAAGGCCCTTATACTGTAGATCCAGCCAGTTTCCTTCCTTCTGGAATTCTACGTTTTATTTAGTCTGCATATCAACTCTCATTTCTATAACTGCACCCGGGTACTAAAACTCCCTCAATAATTCGTGTCTCTCCGTTCACGACCAGGTAACACTGATACTCTCCCCTCAACAACAACGATCGTTCTAGACTTATCAGCATATACTATTTTTATGTCGTTTTTATAGATAATTTTAGGTACTTTTTTCTTCTGAGTAACTACTCTCATTTGGCTTCACCTTCCACCGACATCCTGATTCTTGTTTACGGATGAATTAATTTAGCACCCTGAGTCCGAGTGACATCATTTTAATTTATTCCTACTGTCAGTAGACAATCGTAATTTTAGGCTTCAGAAAGACCTCCTGTTTTGACGGAGTTAAATGAAGGCTACATTTAACCCCTTCAAATGTCGAAATTTATGCTGACCACAAAGGGTTAAAAAATACCCTCTTAATCAAAATAATTATAAATCATCTGGATATGGCAAAAACTAAATGAAAAACAAGCATCCCGGTTTCGTTGTTAACCTCATCATGTTACATCGAGTTGAAGTGGCTGATTAACAACTGTTTTTATGTTTAGTCATCTAAGAGTGAGCATGGGTGGCTGAGAGCATTAATACTGTAAACATTAACCCTGTAATGACAGGGACAAACTTATTTAACATCCCTTAGTACCAGATGCTTATATTTAGCTAATAGTGAGTATGGCAACCTGAGAGTGTTGATATTATCAGCATTAACCCTTCCATGGTAGAGATAACTTTCGTATTCTATTCCCCACATCCTGATTTTATTTATCTGGCCCTGAGTCATAGGAGCCTGAGTGTTGATAGTGCTTATAAGATCAGGACTGGTGGAATCATGGCCTGTGAGTTCACTTCATCTCGGCGATCTCTTTTTACTTTTATTTTCATTTTGTGTTCGTGTGGATTTTGCATCTGATTTTTTTCCGCCAGCTTTTCATTCAGATAATTTTTTGTACTTAAAATCCTAAATTCTATTATTCATACTCTAACCCCTTTCCAAACCGAAGCTGTGTTATTATGCCATTCTGGCTTGTGATATATTTTCAGTCACCTTTATTATGATATTCTTGGATTCTGGAACTCATCCAGTAGAGGACACTACTTATTAGGTGAATAAAGTGGACTGAAGGCAGAAAGAATATAATACAAAAGGTGTGATGGTAATGAAGTATTTACCTGCTGTCATTGCCCTACCTGGTGGTGTAGTGGTTAGAAGGCCCCAGTGGAAGTGACGGCCGTGCATAAGTTGGTTACCCCACAGAGTGACTGGAAGTTTGTCGATCATGTAAAGCCACCAGGAGAAGTAGGCCGGTCAACTACCCTGAAATGTACCAGACTACGAGGGCCTAGCCTAGGACCCCTATGAGTACAAAAGGGTAATATGGAATTGCCTGTTACTGCTCTATTTATTTATTTACTTATTTATTTTTTTCATTTATTTATTTGCATTGCATTCTACTGGTGTTCATGTTTCACCAAAATGTGTGTTTCGCCGGTGCACTTACTCTGCCTCATTGTGTGTGTGTGTGTGTGTGTGTGTGTGTGTGTGTGTGTGTGTTGGTCCGTCCGTCCGTCCACTCCTTGCCTTTACTGGCAGTCTCCAGGCTAAAGTTTCACTAATATGGATGCTTTATATAATTTACTTCTGCCTCCTCATAACAGTTCTACCCTGTCTGTGATTATGATGATGACGATTGTGATGATTATGATGGTAGCCAAGGAGAGCTCATACGTATAGTGTCTGGTGGAGTGATGGATAGTGAGGGATTGGGTGATGATGAGGGAGGGAGCTCATCCACTGACAAGGTGCCCGTATGGATCTTGATTTATATTGTGAATATTCAGTTGATTGAGAGATATTGGAACACAACTCTTTGGCATCCTTTTTAAAACATTTTTGTGGGTTTGACTATTTGGTAGGCAATGTCAGGAGTATTTATAAAGAAAATCATCATCGTCGTCGTCGTCGTCGTGAACCATCATTATCTAATGTTTTCCACCCAAGGCTGGAGTGAGGCGGATCTAGAAAGCAAAGAAACAAACAAACAAAAAACGATAGAGGAAGAAGTAGAGAACAGCATTCCCAGAGAAATGGGTCGCACAATTTTGCATACAGCAGTCAGCCTCAGGTAATCCTGACTCCCTCTCAAAGGCATAATCATCCCGTCATTTTTCTTATCTTGGAGTAGGAGTATTTTTCTCTCCAGATGCTTTGTGTGTTGGTTTTCCGATAGCCAATCCGACCACTATCAAGAGAAAGAAAGAGTATCAAACCCTTTTAATATTCTCTGCAATACATAGTTCATCAAGCCAACTCGATCCCCTGTCAGTTGCCATGCGTCGTCAACCTCTATACCTAGATTTCTCACACACAGATTTGCCATTCTCTGGTCACCTTTTTCTTCGCCAACCACGCCTTCCACCGTCAGGCACGCACCATTTTCATTGCCACATTTATCCCCGTTCTCGCCATACGACCATACCATCTAAGCGTATTCGCTTAAACGCTATTGTCATCAGACTTCCTTACTTCACAGCTATCACGAATCACGTTACTCATTTTACACACGACGCTTTTCGCATATTTTTAAAAATCTCCCTTGCACTTCTCCTCCTCTTAACCAGTTCTCATGCCACACCTGAGTTTTGCATCCGTAACATTAAAGGTCAGATTAAAAAACTTTCATGTTATTGTTTTGCAACCCCGACATTCCGACCTCTGTACAGTATCAAGGCTTTCTAGTGCTGTCTACTTTCCTTCCATGTACTTCCTTTCTTTCCAACTTCATTTTCACATTCACCTTTCATTTCTTCCATTGCTCATAGATATCTTTAAATTCCCTCACCATTTCGTTTTTACATTCACCCTCACATCAAACAGACAGTCGCCTTCCCCTTCAGTTACAATCACTTTACAACAGTTAATATTTACCTTCACATAACGACACTCACGGACATCAAGAAACTCGGCACCAATCACTCAATCACCAGCCATGCTAAATTAATAACTGTGGATATGTTTAGTCATCCTCTAAGACGGTCTGATCAGGACGGATGGAATGGCCGCCTAGGACTCATAGGAGCCAGGTTTCGCATCCTCCTCATAAGAGTCGTCTTTTTGGCTTTGTTTTTTTTTAATTACCCTAAAATACGCTTGACATCTCTGTTACTGTTTCTCTTTGCATTTACCCTCCACTGATATCCTCATTCTTCTTTCCGAATGCATTAAGTTGATACATAACGTTAGAGTTACATTATTTTTGTGTTTCCTTTACGGCATCAGAGAATTTTATCTGACTTAGAAAAGACCTCTCGTTTTAAGAGTAAAAAAAAAAAAAAAAGGGGGCTATATATCAGAGCACGCAAAGTTCGAAAAAAAAAAAAAAAGTGCATAAGACGCCCCCGGGCCGTGCTGTTAACCACTTCAACTCGTCATCGGTTTCAAGCTTTTGATTGATAACTGTTGTCTTGCTTAGTCACATAAGAGTGAGCATAGGAGTATGAGTTTTTTAATATTATCAGAATTAACCCGGTCACGTCGTAACACACGTAGTAAATTATTTCAGCCAATGTAAAAGGTTTATATACAGCTAAAAATGAGTATACTAAAACTGCAGTGTTAATACTGCTACCATTAATTCACTCATGGTCGGGATAACTTCTGTATTATATTTCATTTAGCTCAATCTTACTCAACTGGCTGTCAGTCACAGGAGCCTGAGAATGTTGAACATCCGATAAGTTTGGTCCTTATGACGGTGTGATCAGGACTGGTGGAGCTGTGGTCTGAGTCATAGGAGTCCGGGTTCACAGTTACTTCCACTCTGTCTTTTATATATCTACATTTTTTTCCTATTTTCCTTAACTTTTATTCAATTTTCCTTTTCCTCTGATAACTTAAATTTCCCCATGTCGGTAATTTAAACCCTCCCATCGACGTATGGGTACATTGCAACATTTTGCATTTGCCAGTCCCGGCGACGTACTGGTACGTCGTGCAATTGCAAAATCCCTAATTTGCACAATTTTCAATTTTTGCGTGTGATTTTTCGTACGTATACACGGGACACCTTCCTCTATTCCTCTACAAGATGCAAAGCAGGGACAATGCCTTACACCGCATAACCTCCCCCTCCCCCCCTCACGCCATTGTCTCGGCAATTCACCTGTTAACAGTGACCTGGCCATTTAAGATATTCAGGGACAGAGTGATTCCCCAATCGATGCCAATGTGGAGGACAAAGTTTATGTAGCATTAGAAGAAGAAACAGTCAGAAATAATGATCAGGTAATGTGGCAAAAGAAGGTCAGGTATGGTGATTAGTTAGTGAGTGGAACAATGCTTATAATGCCTATATTACTGCTTGAAAACCAGTATACTCTCATACTACATATAAATTCGTACCAAGTAGATAAATGAATACCGTTTATGAGTGGTGTGAAATAGTTACCCTCCCATAGAACTCGTTTTCTTTGCAGCCACCTGATAGAAAACTCAGTCAGGTAAGGAGGTACTCCTACCTGCAGTGAGTATTTTAAACCTCAAGTGAGCGATTTCTCTATGAATTTTCGATGTTTCTCACCAAAAGCGGAGGTTTTAGCCAAAAAAAAAAAAATCGAAAATACCTCGGGATTGGGGGACGTCGGAGGTGCGGAAAACCTCGGGACGTGATGGGTTAAGTCGAGAACGTGTGTGTGTGTGTGTGTGTGTGTGTGTGTGTGTGTTTTACTTTAGTCTCCCAAATAATAGATGAATAATAAGTTTAATAATAGTGTCTTTTGGATGACAGGTTAATGGAAGATCTGTCTGGAACCCTTTCACTGCGAGAGACCATTTCCAAGGAGAATATAGTGATCTAAAGACAGCAAGAAATTTATACTAAAGGTGTCAACATAGCGAGGAATGGATGGATGGGTGCGTGGATGGGTGTGTGAGTGAGATGGGGCTGGATGGACTGGTGGATGAACGGCAGGAGGATGGACGGGTAAATATGTAAGTGAGAAGGGTTTGGATGTACTGGTGGGTTAGCGGTAGGTGGATTGATGGATGAGTGGAGGGGTATGTGAAAATAGGGAAGATATATTATTGAATGAGGGGTAGGTGGGTGGATGGATGATGGATCAGTGGGTAGGTGAGTGGGGGGTAGATACATTGGTTGATATGAGGTATATGGATGAATGGATTAATGGATGGATGTGTGAATGAGAATGGTTTGGATGGAATGGTGTATGAGAGGCAGGTGGATGGATGGGTGACTGTGTGAGTGACAAGGGGTTAGATCTATCTGTCTGTCTATTGCCAGACGCCTTAATCCCGTAAGGGGTGGCCACAAACAAATCACCTCCATGTCGCCCTGTCCCCTGTCATTTCATTGCCCTGCTCCAAGCTCACATCCCCCTCTCTCATATACCTCTCCACTCCATCCCTCCATCTCATCCCTGGCCTCTCCCTCCCTCTTCCCCCCTCCATCTCATCCCTGGCCTTTCCCTCCCTCTTCCCCCCTCCACCTCACACTTCCACATTTGTCAATCTGTCTCTCCATGTTACTCCACAGGCTCCTCTCAAATAACTCATTTCCACTGCTTTCACTCTTGACTTCTAGGTCCAAGCTTCACTACCATACGTTAGAGTTGATATCACAATACTGTCATGTAGTAACTTTTTCACTTCCATGCTCACTTCCCTGTTTCTTATCACTGCTTTCAAAGAGCCAGCAACCTTCCTTCCCTGTTGCACCCTTTGAAGCACTTCACCCTCCAAACTTCCATCCTTACTCATCACAGTACCCAAGTACTTAAAAGCACTCACATTTTCCATTTCCTCCTCATCCAGCCTCACTGTACATTGACTGACTTCATTTCTCTCAAAGACCATAACTTTACTCTTCCCTACATTCACCTTTAGATTCCGTTTCGTACACATTCTCCCAAACTCATCCAGCAAGCCTTGCAGCTCCATTTCGTCTTCACACAACAACACAGTATCATCTGCAGACAACAGTACAAGTAGTTTCCAGACACTGCCCTCTCTCACTAGGGCTGCTCCAACATCCACTGCCCTACCTTGTATCACTTTTATAACCCTATCCATATACAGATTGAATAACCTTGGACACATGACATCCTTGTTTCAATCCAACCTTCAAAAAGAAAAATTCTCTCAGTTCACTATCCACACTCACTGCAGCCTTAGCACTCTCATACATACTCTTCACGGCCTTCAGCAACTTTCCATCTACTCCATATAGTCTTAATACTTTCCACAGTCCTTGTTTATCCACCCTGTCATATACGTTCTCCAAATCCATGAAGACCGCATACAACTTCTTTCTCTTCTCTAGAAACTTTTCCATTAAAGATCTAAGAATGAATATCTGATCTACGACACATCTTCTCTTCCTAAAACCTCTCTGTTCATCTCGAACTAATTCCTCTGTTATTTACCTAACTCTGTCAATAATATCCTACCATATACTTTTCCTATTACACTAAGAAGACAAATGCCCCTATGATTACCACACACTTCTTTTTCATGTTTTCCCTATTTGACACAAGTGGGTTGGCGGAGGGTTAGTGCCCCTCCCCGCAAAACACCTAACTAAAAATACGAACAATAAGGAATTAGATATATTAGTTAATAAGGAGTAAGTGGATGGATGGTTGGATAGATGGGGGTGTATGAATGGATGGATGGATGGATGGGCAGGGGAAGTATTTAGTTGCTTTCATTCTTATGGTTTTCATAGTCGACACAGTGTTCTTTACCAAAGCATTCTTGCCTTCACTGGCGCTCTCTCTCTCTCTCTCTCTCTCTCTCTCTCTCTCTCTCCTGTATAGGTGTTTGTTTTTTGTTTATTTGTTTGTTTCTCTAGCGTGCAACTGAAGATTTTATACACACCATCTCACGTATTTTTCCCATCCAGAGGTGAGGTGCGGAATGCCCAAGAAAGCGAGGCGAAAAAAGTTATAATAGGAGAGCTAATCAACAGCATAGCTAACTAGAATGGCACTCATTAGAGCGCATATCCCCTCAATCAACATCCATGCAATATTTACTGATAATTTTACGAAAATGTCGAAAAACGCTCTATCTCGCAATGTTAAAGAAACTGGAAAAAAAAAAAAAAATCCTGGATCCGCATCTTTATCCGGATCTGCACCAAAATTTAATGGAGTCTACTCTGGGCCAAAGCCCATTCTTCTTCCAAGCTTCGTGGAAATCCGTCCAGAAGTTTTGTGTAATCTTGCCCACAAACCACGCAACCAACCAGCAAACAAAGGGACACGATTGAAAACATAACCTCCTTGGCGGAAGTAATGAAATGGGCCACAGACTCAATCGTGTACTATTCAAGCACCTAGACTCTCTCTCACCTCACAGAAATTATCAGATGGACATATATTTTTTAAATCTTAATGTTTATAGATTAGCTTCAGAGTTCCTATACAGAACGCCAGTCCATCAACAACAATCAAGTTCAGGAAAGCGTCGCTAAGCATAGTCATGTTCTCATTACATAGCTCATCACACCAACTCGATCGCCTGCCTGATCTAGACCCTCGTCATCTTTAATTCCTCAGTTTATTACACACTTATTTTCCCTGTGTCTCAACTTTCTTGATGGTCCGCCACACCTTCTCCGATCACCAGACTGACTCATAAATACAATTTTCACTCCCTTACACCCAATTTCTCCATATTACCATAACATATTCAGCCCTGGTGTTAACAGACTTCTTTACTCAAAATCGTTTTCGAATCACATCATCTGGTAACCAGTACACTCTTTGCACTCCATGCACATTCCATTTTCACTGAGTTTCTTATATTAGTACACCAAAGTCACACACACCTGCTACTGTGAGCACTAAAACACTTTCATGCAGTCCTCTTGCAGCCTCCACATTCATAACTTTTCTCATAACCAAGGCCCCTGTCGGTCCAACCATTTTCCTTTTTTTTGTTATTCTACTTTCCTCTTAGTCTGCATATTTAACCCTCCCTTCTATTACTGAACCCGGTTATCAAAATTCCCTCACTAATTCTTCTGTCTCCATTACAACCAAATATCGTTGCCAATTTCCCTCTCAACAACAACGATCATTCTACACTTATCTAAATATACTGTCAAAGCAGGGCGCTCACACATATCAAGAGAACTCTGCATCCCCATTGATACTAAATTAGAAACTGTCCATACTTTCTCAGTCTCTAAGACGGTATGATCAGGATGGACAGAGCGGCCGCGTGGGAGTCACAGGAGCCAGGGTTCATTGGCTAATCACTCAGTCTTTTTATTGATGTTTTTATTTCGTTTTTATACTTGATTTCGGGTACTTCCTGCTACTCAGTAACTATTTTTCTTTGGCTTAATCTTCCACGGATATCCTAATTATTTTATACGGTTGAATTAAATTAGCTATTTGAATCCGGGTTACGTCATTTTGGTTTATTGTTACTGCCATCATACAATTTTATTAAGCTTTAGAATAACCTCTCATGATGAAGGGGTAAAGCGAACACCACATCTGACCCCTAGACATCTAAAAGTCTACCCGAATTGAAAATGAGAGAGCGAAAAAATCAAGCTGTGTTGGTTTTAATGGTCATCCTACTAAAGTGGTTAATTCAAAACTGTAGCGATGTTAAGTCATCTCAGAGTGAGCATGAGAGGCTGAATATTAATACTGCAAAAATTAACCCTTCATGGCAGGCACAAATGTATTATTCAGTGTCACCTAGCGTCAGATGCATAAATTTAGCTAATAATGAGAGTGCTAGCCTGAGAGTGTTAATATTGTCAACATTAACCCTTCCATGGTAGTGAAAACTTTCGCACTCTATTAGGCTATTCCAATTTTACTCATCTGTCCGTGAGTCATAGGAGCCTGAGAGTGTTGATAGCTCATAATAAGTCTGGTCCATAAGACGGCGTGATCAGGACTGGTGGAATCGTGGCCTGTGAGTCATAGGAGCCCAGTGTCAGTTCTCAAACGCTGTTATATTCATTTTCTCTTGTGGATTTTGCATCTGATTCCTCCCCCCCCCCTCCCTCCCAGCTTTTCATTTTCGTATGATTTTTTTCACTTCTTCCATCGCCAAACGCCTTAATACCTTAAGGGGTGGCCACAAATAAATCGCCTCCACGTTCTCCTATTCCCCGCCATTTTGCTGCCCCGCTTCCGGCTCACAGAACCCTCTCTCATATACCTCTCCACTTCATCCTTCCATGTCATCCTCGGCCTCCCCCTCCTCTCTTTCCTCCCCGTCCACTTCACTCACATACACTCTCCATGTCAGTCTCTCGCTGTCCATCCTTTCCACATGGCCAAAACACCTCAGTGTATTTCCCCAAACGTTTTTTATCACATCCACATCCACACCACCACACTCCATCACTTCCTTATTTGTCAGTCCGTCTCTCCATGTAACTCCACATGCTCCTCTTATATAACTCATTTCCACTGTTCTCACTATTGACTTGTGCCCTACCAACAAGGTCCAAGCTTCACTTCTATACGTTAGAGCTGGTATCACAGTTCTTTGATGATGTGACTTTTATACTTCCATGCTCACTTCCCAATTTATTATCACTGCCTTCAAAGAAGCAGCGACCTTTCTTCACTTAATACCGTAAATTTTGTTATATATGTTTTACCCAATTCCAAACCGAAGCCGTTCCTTTCACATCATTCTGGAGTGTGATATTCTCTTCCTTATCCTTCATTATGATATCCTTGGACTGAGCATGTTTGGAACGCTTTCAGTAGAGGAGACTATATCTGAGGTGAATAAAGTGGACTGAAGGCTGAAAGAATATAATACAAAAGGTGTGATGGTAATGACGTATTTACCTGCTGTCATTGCCCTACCTGGTGGTGTAGTGGTTAGAAGGCCCCAGTGGAAGTGACGGCCGTGCATAAGTTGGTTACCCCACAGAGTGACTGGAAGTTTGTCGATCATGTAAAGCCACCAGGAGAAGTAGGCCGGTTAACTACCCTGAAATGTACCAGACTACGAGGGCCTAGCCTAGGACCCGTATGAGTACAAAAGGGTAATATGGAATTGCCTGTTACTGCTCTGTTTATTTATTTACTTATTTATTTTTTTCATTTATTTATTTGCATTGCATTCTACTGGTGTTCATGTTTCACCAAAATGTGTGTTTCGCCAGCGCACTTACTCTGCCTCATTGTGTGTGTGTGTGTGTGTGTGTGTGTGTGTGTGTGTGTGTGTTGGTCCGTCCATCCGTCCACTCCTTGCCTTTACTGGCAGTCTCCAGGCTAAAGTTTCACTAATATGGATGCTTTATATAATTTACTTCTGCCTCCTCATAACAGTTCTACCCTGTCTGTGATTATGATGATGACGATTGTGATGATTATGATGGTAGCCAAGGAGAGCTCATACGTATAGTGTCTGGTGGAGTGATGGATAGTGAGGGATTGGGTGATGATGAGGGAGGGAGCTCATCCACTGACAAGGTGCCCGTATGGATCTTGATTTATACTGTGAATATTCAGTTGATTGAGAGATATTGGAACACAACTCTTTGGCATCCTTTTTTAAAACATTTTTGTGGGTTTGACTATTTGGTAGGCAATGTCAGGAGTATTTATAAAGAAAATCATCATCGTCGTCGTCGTCGTCGTGAACCATCATTATCTAATGTTTTCCACCCAAGGCTGGAGTGAGGCGGATCTAGAAAGCAAAGAAACAAACAAACAAAAAACGATAGAGGAAGAAGTAGAGAACAGCATTCCCAGAGAAATGGGTCGCACAATTTTGCATACAGCAGTCAGCCTCAGGTAATCCTGACTCCCTCTCAAAGGCATAATCATCCCGTCATTTTTCTTATCTTGGAGTAGGAGTATTTTTCTCTCCAGATGCTTTGTGTGTTGGTTTTCCGATAGCCAATCCGACCACTATCAAGAGAAAGAAAGAGTATCAAACCCTTTTAATATTCTCTGCAATACATAGTTCATCAAGCCAACTCGATCCCCTGTCAGTTGCCATGCGTCGTCAACCTCTATACCTAGATTTCTCACACACAGATTTGCCATTCTCTGGTCACCTTTTTCTTCGCCAACCACGACTCCCACCGTCAGGCACGCACCATTTTCATTGCCACATTTATCCCCGTTCTCGCCATACGACCATACCATCTAAGCGTATTCGCTTAAACGCTATTGTCATCAGACTTCCTTACTTCACAGCTATCACGAATCACGTTACTCATTTTACGCACGAGGCTTTTTGCATATTTTTAAAAATCTCCTTTGCACTTCTCCTCCTCTTAACCAGTTCTCATGCCACACCTGAGTTTTGCATCCGTAACATTAAAGGTCAGATTAAAAAACTTTCATGTTATTGTTTTGCAACCCCGACATTCCGACCTCTGTACAGTATCAAGGCTTTCTAGTGCTGTCTACTTTCCTTCCATGTACTTCCTTTCTTTCCAACTTCATTTTCACATTCACCTTTCATTTCTTCCATTGCTCATAGATATCTTTAAATTCCCTCACCATTTCGTTTTTACATTCATCCTCATATCAAACAGACAGTCGCCTTCCCCTTCAGTTACAATCACTTTACAACAGTTAATATTTACCTTCACATAACGACACTCACGGACATCAAGAAACTCGGCACCAATCACTCAATCACCAGCCATGCTAAATTAATAACTGTGGATATGTTTAGTCATCCTCTAAGACGGTCTGATCAGGACGGATGGAATGGCCGCCTAGGACTCATAGGAGGCAGGTTTCGCATCCTCCTCATAAGAGTCGTCTTTTTGGCTTTTTTTTTTTTTAATTACCCTAAAATACGCTTGACATCTCTGTTACTGTTTCTCTTTGCATTTACCCTCCACTGATATCCTCATTCTTCTTTCCGAATGCATTAAGTTGATACATAACGTTAGAGTTACATTATTTTTGTGTTTCCTTTACGGCATCAGAGAATTTTATCTGACTTAGAAAAGACCTCTCGTTTTAAGAGTAAAAAAAAAAAAAAAAAGGGGGCTATATATCAGAGCACGCAAAGTTCGAAAAAAAAAAAAAAAGTGCATAAGACGCCCCCGGGCCGTGCTGTTAACCACTTCAACTCGTCATCGGTTTCAAGCTTTTGATTGATAACTGTTGTCTTGCTTAGTCACATAAGAGTGAGCATAGGAGTATGAGTTTTTTAATATTATCAGAATTAACCCGGTCACGTCGTAACACACGTAGTAAATTATTTCAGCCAATGTAAAAGGTTTATACACAGCTAAAAATGAGTATACTAAAACTGCAGTGTTAATACTGCTACCATTAATTCACTCATGGTCGGGATAACTTCTGTATTATATTTCATTTAGCTCAATCTTACTCAACTGGCTGTCAGTCACAGGAGCCTGAGAATGTTGAACATCCGATAAGTTTGGTCCTTATGACGGTGTGATCAGGACTGGTGGAGCTGTGGTCTGAGTCATAGGAGTCCGGGTTCACAGTTACTTCCACTCTGTCTTTTATATATCTACATTTTTTTCCTATTTTCCTTAACTTTTATTCAATTTTCCTTTTCCTCTGATAACTTAAATTTCCCCATGTCGGTAATTTAAACCCTCCCATCGACGTATGGGTACATTGCAACATTTTGCATTTGCCAGTCCCGGCGACGTACTGGTACGTCGTGCAATTGCAAAATCCCTAATTTGCACAATTTCCAATTTTTGCTTGTGATTTTTCGTACGTATACACGGGACACCTTCCTCTATTCCTCTACAAGATGCCAAGCAGGGACAATGCCTTACACCGCATAACCTCCCCCTCCCCCCCTCACGCCATTGTCTCGGCAATTCACCTGTTAACAGTGACCTGGCCATTTAAGATATTCAGGGACAGTGATTCCCCAATCGATGCCAATGTGGAGGACAAAGTTTACGTAGCATTAGAAGAAGAAACAGTCAGAAATAATGATCAGGTAATGTGGCAAAAGAAGGTCAGGTATGGTGATTAGTTAGTGAGTGGAACAATGCTTATAATGCCTATATTACTGCTTGAAAACCAGTATACTCTCATACTACATATAAATTCGTACCAAGTAAATAAATGAATACCGTTTATGAGTGGTGTGAAATAGTTACCCTCCCATAGAACTCGTTTTCTTTGCAGCCACCTGATAGAAAACTCAGTCAGGTAAGGAGGTACTCCTACCTGCATTGAGTATTTTAAACCTCAAGTGAGCGATTTCTCTATGAATTTTCGATGTTTCTCACCAAAAGCGGAGGTTTTAGCCAAAAAAAAAAAAAATCGAAAATACCTCGGGATTGGGGGACGTCGGAGGTGCGGAAAACCTCGGGACGTGATGGGTTAAGTCGAGAACGTGTGTGTGTGTGTGTGTGTGTGTGTTTTACTTTAGTCTCCCAAATAATAGATGAATAATAAGTTTAATAATAGTGTCTTTTGGATGACAGGTTAATGGAAGATCTGTCTGGAACCCTTTCACTGCGAGAGACCATTTCCAAGGAGAATATAGTGATCTAAAGACAGCAAGAAATTTATACTAAAGGTGTCAACATAGCGAGGAATGGATGGATGGGTGCGTGGATGGGTGTGTGAGTGAGATGGGGCTGGATGGACTGGTGGATGAACGGCAGGAGGATGGACGGGTAAATATGTAAGTGAGAAGGGTTTGGATGTACTGGTGGGTTAGCGGTAGGTGGATTGATGGATGAGTGGAGGGGTATGTGAAAATAGGGAAGATATATTATTGAATGAGGGGTAGGTGGGTGGATGGATGATGGATCAGTGGGTAGGTGAGTGGGGGGTAGATACATTGGTTGATATGAGGTATATGGATGAATGGATTAATGGATGGATGTGTGAATGAGAATGGTTTGGATGGAATGGTGTATGAGAGGCAGGTGGATGGATGGGTGACTGTGTGAGTGACAAGGGGTTAGATCAATCTGTCTGTCTATTGCCAGACGCCTTAATCCCGTAAGGGGTGGCCACAAACAAATCACCTCCATGTCGCCCTGTCCCCTGTCATTTCATTGCCCTGCTCCAAGCTCACATCCCCCTCTCTCATATACCTCTCCACTCCATCCCTCCATCTCATCCCTGGCCTCTCCCTCCCTCTTCCCCCCTCCATCTCATCCCTGGCCTTTCCCTCCCTCTTCCCCCCCCCACCTCACACTTCCACATTTGTCAATCTGTCTCTCCATGTTACTCCACAGGCTCCTCTCAAATAACTCATTTCCACTGCTTTCACTCTTGACTTCTAGGTCCAAGCTTCACTACCATACGTTAGAGTTGATATCACAATACTGTCATGTAGTAACTTTTTCACTTCCATGCTCACTTCCCTGTTTCTTATCACTGCTTTCAAAGAGCCAGCAACCTTCCTTCCCTGTTGCACCCTTTGAAGCACTTCACCCTCCAAACTTCCATCCTTACTCATCACAGTACCCAAGTTCTTAAAAGCACTCACATTTTCCATTTCCTCCTCATCCAGCCTCACTGTACATTGACTGACTTCATTTCTCTCAAAGACCATAACTTTACTCTTCCCTACATTCACCTTTAGATTCCGTTTCGTACACATTCTCCCAAACTCATCCAGCAAGCCTTGCAGCTCCATTTCGTCTTCACACAACAACACAGTATCATCTGCAGACAACAGTACAAGTAGTTTCCAGACACTGCCCTCTCTCACTAGGGCTGCTCCAACATCCACTGCCCTACCTTGTATCACTTTTATAACCCTATCCATATACAGATTGAATAACCTTGGACACATGACATCCTTGTTTCAATCCAACCTTCAAAAAGAAAAATTCTCTCAGTTCACTATCCACACTCACTGCAGCCTTAGCACTCTCATACATACTCTTCACGGCCTTCAGCAACTTTCCATCTACTCCATATAGTCTTAATACTTTCCACAGTCCTTGTTTATCCACCCTGTCATATACGTTCTCCAAATCCATGAAGACCGCATACAACTTCTTTCTCTTCTCTAGAAACTTTTCCATTAAAGATCTAAGAATGAATATCTGATCTACGACACATCTTCTCTTCCTAAAACCTCTCTGTTCATCTCGAACTAATTCCTCTGTTATTTACCTAACTCTGTCAATAATATCCTACCATATACTTTTCCTATTACACTAAGAAGACAAATGCCCCTATGATTACCACACACTTCTTTTTCATGTTTTCCCTATTTGACACAAGTGGGTTGGCGGAGGGTTTGTGCCCCTCCCCGCAAAACACCTAACTAAAAATACGAACAATAAGGAATTAGATATATTAGTTAATAAGGAGTAAGTGGATGGATGGTTGGATAGATGGGGGTGTATGAATGGATGGATGGATGGATGGGCAGGGGAAGTATTTAGTTGCTTTCATTCTTATGGTTTTCATAGTCGACACAGTGTTCTTTACCAAAGCATTCTTGCCTTCACTGACGCTCTCTCTCTCTCTCTCTCTCTCTCTCTCTCTCTCTCTCTCTCCTGTATAGGTGTTTGTTTTTTGTTTATTTGTTTGTTTCTCTAGCGTGCAACTGAAGATTTTATACACACCATCTCACGTATTTTTCCCATCCAGAGGTGAGGTGCGGAATGCCCAAGAAAGCGAGGCGAAAAAAGTTATAATAGGAGAGCTAATCAACAGCATAGCTAACTAGAATGGCACTCATTAGAGCGCATATCCCCTCAATCAACATCCATGCAATATTTACTGATAATTTTACGAAAATGTCGAAAAACGCTCTATCTCGCAATGTTAAAGAAACTGGAAAAAAAAAATCCTGGATCCGCATCTTTATCCGGATCTGCACCAAAATTTAATGGAGTCTACTCTGGGCCAAAGCCCATTCTTCTTCCAAGCTTCGTGGAAATCCGTCCAGAAGTTTTGTGTAATCTTGCCCACAAACCACGCAACCAACCAGCAAACAAAGGGACACGATTGAAAACATAACCTCCTTGGCGGAAGTAATGAAATGGGCCACAGACTCAATCGTGTACTATTCAAGCACCTAGACTCTCTCTCACCTCACAGAAATTATCAGATGGACATATATTTTTTAAATCTTAATGTTTATAGATTAGCTTCAGAGTTCCTATACAGAACGCCAGTCCATCAACAACAATCAAGTTCAGGAAAGCGTCGCTAAGCATAGTCATGTTCTCATTACATAGCTCATCACACCAACTCGATCGCCTGCCTGATCCAGACCCTCGTCATCTTTAATTCCTCAGTTTATTACACACTTATTTTCCCTGTGTCTCAACTTTCTTGATGGTCCGCCACACCTTCTCCGATCACCAGACTGACTCATAAATACAATTTTCACTCCCTTACACCCAATTTCTCCATATTACCATAACATATTCAGCCCTGGTGTTAACAGACTTCTTTACTCAAAATCGTTTTCGAATCACATCATCTGGTAACCAGTACACTCTTTGCACTCCATGCACATTCCATTTTCACTGAGTTTCTTATATTAGTACACCAAAGTCACACACACCTGCTACTGTGAGCACTAAAACACTTTCATGCAGTCCTCCTGCAGCCTCCACATTCATAACTTTTCTCATAACCAAGGCCCCTGTCGGTCCAACCATTTTCCTTTTTTTCGTTATTCTACTTTCCTCTTAGTCTGCATATTTAACCCTCCCTTCTATTACTGAACCCGGTTATCAAAATTCCCTCACTAATTCTTCTGTCTCCATTACAACCAAATATCGTTGCCAATTTCCCTCTCAACAACAACGATCATTCTACACTTATCTAAATATACTGTCAAAGCAGGGCGCTCACACATATCAAGAGAACTCTGCACCAGTCTCTGCATCCCCATTGATACTAAATTAGAAACTGTCCATACTTTCTCAGTCTCTAAGACGGTATGATCAGGATGGACAGAGCGGCCGCGTGGGAGTCACAGGAGCCAGGGTTCATTGGCTAATCACTCAGTCTTTTTATTGATGTTTTTATTTGGTTTTTTACTTGATTTCGGGTACTTCCTGCTACTCAGTAACTATTTTTCTTTGGCTTAATCTTCCACGGATATCCTAATTATTTTATACGGTTGAATTAAATTAGCTATTTGAATCCGGGTTACGTCATTTTGGTTTATTGTTACTGCCATCATACAATTTTATTAAGCTTTAGAATAACCTCTCATGATGAAGGGGTAAAGCGAACACCACATCTGACCCCTAGACATCTAAAAGTCTACCCGAATTGAAAATGAGAGAGCGAAAAAATCAAGCTGTGTTGGTTTTAATGGTCATCCTACTAAAGTGGTTAATTCAAAACTGTAGCGATGTTAAGTCATCTCAGAGTGAGCATGAGAGGCTGAATATTAATACTGCAAAAATTAACCCTTCATGGCCGGCACAAATGTATTATTCAGTGTCACCTAGCGTCAGATGCATAAATTTAGCTAATAATGAGAGTGCTAGCCTGAGAGTGTTAATATTGTCAACATTAACCCTTCCATGGTAGTGAAAACTTTCGCACTCTATTAGGCTATTCCAATTTTACTCATCTGTCCGTGAGTCATAGGAGCCTGAGAGTGTTGATAGCTCATAATAAGTCTGGTCCATAAGACGGCGTGATCAGGACTGGTGGAATCGTGGCCTGTGAGTCATAGGAGCCCAGTGTCAGTTCTCAAACGCTGTTATATTCATTTTCTCTTGTGGATTTTGCATCTGATTCCTCCCCCCCCCCTCCCAGCTTTTCATTTTCGTATGATTTTTTTCACTTCTTCCATCGCCAAACGCCTTAATACCTTAAGGGGTGGCCACAAATAAATCGCCTCCACGTACTCCTATTCCCCGCCATTTTGCTGCCCCGATTCCGGCTCACAGAACCTTCTCTCATATACCTCTCCACTTCATCCTTCCATGTCATCCTCGGCCTCCCCCTCCTCTCTTTCCTCCCCGTCCACTTCACTCACATACACTCTCCATGTCAGTCTCTCGCTGTCCATCCTTTCCACATGGCCAAAACACCTCAGTGTATTTCTCCAAACGTTTTTTATCACATCCACATCCACACCACCACACTCCATCACTTCATTATTTGTCAGTCCGTCTCTCCATGTAACTCCACATGCTCCTCTTATATAACTCATTTCCACTGTTCTCACTATTGACTTGTGCCCTACCAACAAGGTCCAAGCTTCACTTCTATACGTTAGAGCTGGTATCACAGTTCTTTGATGATGTGACTTTTATACTTCCATGCTCACTTCCCAATTTATTATCACTGCCTTCAAAGAAGCAGCGACCTTTCTTCACTTAATACCGTAAATTTTGTTATACATGTTTTACCCCCTTCCAAACCGAAGCCGTTCCTTTCGCATCATTCTGGAGTGTGATATTCTCTTCCTTATCCTTCATTATGATATCCTTGGACTGAGCATGTTTGGAACGCTTTCAGTAGAGGAGACTATATCTGAGGTGAATAAAGTGGACTGAAGGCTGAAAGAATATAATACAAAAGGTGTGATGGTAATGACGTATTTACCTGCTGTCATTGCCCTACCTGGTGGTGTAGTGGTTAGAAGGCCCCAGTGGAAGTGACGGCAGTGCATAAGTTGGTTACCCCACAGAGTGACTGGAAGTTTGTCGATCATGTAAAGCCACCAGGAGAAGTAGGCCGGTTAACTACCCTGAAATGTACCAGACTACGATAGCCTAGCCTAGGACCCCTATGAGTACAAAAGGGTAATATGGAATTGCCTGTTACTGCTCTATTTATTTATTTACTTATTTATTTTTTTCATTTATTTATTTACATTGCATTCTACTGGTGTTCATGTTTCACCAAAATGTGTGTTTCGCCAGTGCACTTACTCTGCCTCATTGTGTGTGTGTGTGTGTGTGTGTGTGTGTGTGTGTGTGTGTGTGTGTTGGTCCGACCGTCCGTCCACTCCTTGCCTTTACTGGCAGTCTCCAGGCTAAAGTTTCACTAATATGGATGCTTTATATAATTTACTTCTGCCTCCTCATAACAGTTCTACCCTGTCTGTGATTATGATGATGACGATTGTGATGATTATGATGGTAGCCAAGGAGAGCTCATACGTATAGTGTCTGGTGGAGTGATGGATAGTGAGGGATTGGGTGATGATGAGGGAGGGAGCTCATCCACTGACAAGGTGCCCGTATGGATCTTGATTTATACTGTGAATATTCAGTTGATTGAGAGATATTGGAACACAACTCTTTGGCATCCTTTTTTAAAACATTTTTGTGGGTTTGACTATTTGGTAGGCAATGTCAGGAGTATTTATAAAGAAAATCATCATCGTCGTCGTCGTCGTCGTGAACCATCATTATCTAATGTTTTCCACCCAAGGCTGGAGTGAGGCGGATCTAGAAAGCAAAGAAACAAACAAACAAAAAACGATAGAGGAAGAAGTAGAGAACAGCATTCCCAGAGAAATAGGTCGCACACTTATCCATACAGCAGTCAGCCTCAGGTAATCCTGACTCCCTCTCAAAGGCATAATCATCCCGTCATTTTTCTTATCCTGGAATAGGGGTATTTTTCTCTCCAGATACTTTGTGTGTTGGTTTTCCGATAGCCAATCCGACCACTATCAAGAGAAAGAAAGAGTATCAAACTCTTTTAATATTCTCTGCAATACATAGTTCATCAAGTCAATTCGATCCCCTGTCAGTTGCCATGCGTCGTCAACCTCAATACCTAGATTTCTCACACACAGATTTCCCATTCTCTGGTCACCTTTTTCTTCGCCAACCACGCCTCCCACCGTCAGGCACGCACCATTTTCATTGCCACATTTATCCCCGTTCTCGCCATACGACCATACCATCTAAGCGTATTCGCTTAAACGCTATTGTCATCAGACTTCCTTACTTCACAGCTATCACGAATCACGTTACTCATTTTACGCACGACGCTTTTCGCATATTTTTAAAAATCTCCCTTGCACTTCTCCTCCTCTTAACCAGTTCTCATGCCACACCTCAGTTTTGCATCCGTAACATTAAAGGTCAGATTAAAAAAATTTCATGTTATTGTTTTGCAACCCCGACATTCCGATCTCTGTACAGTATCAAGGCTTTCTAGTGCTGTCTACTTTCCTTCCATGTACTTCCTTTCTTTCCAACTTCATTTTCACATTCACCTTTCATTTCTTCCATTGCTCATAGATATCTTTAAATTCCCTCACCATTTCGTTTTTACATTCACCCTCACATCAAACAGACAGTCGCCTTCCCCTTCAGTTACAATCACTTTACAACAGTTAATATTTACCTTCACATAACGACACTCACGGACATCAAGAAACTCGGCACCAATCACTCAATCACCAGCCATGCTAAATTAATAACTGTGGATATGTTTAGTCATCCTCTAAGACGGTCTGATCAGGACGGATGGAATGGCCGTCTAGGACTCATAGGAGCCAGGTTTCACATCCTCCTCATAAGAGTCGTCTTTTTGGCTTTTTTTTTTTTTAATCACCCTAAAATACACTTGACATCTCTGTTACTGTTTCTCTTTGCATTTACCTTCCACTGATATCCTCATTCTTCTTTCCGAATGCATTAAGTTGATACATAACGTTAGAGTTACATTATTTTTGTGTTTCATTTACGGCATCAGAGAATTTTATCTGACTTAGAAAAGACCTCTCGTTTTAAGAGTAAAAAAAAAAAAAAAGGGGGGCTATATATCAGAGCACGCAAAGTTCAAAAAAAAAAAAAAAAGTGCATAAGACGCCCCCGGGCCGTGCTGTTAACCACTTCAACTCGTCATCGGTTTCAAGCTTTTGATTGATAACTGTTGTCTTGCTTAGTCACATTAGAGTGAGCATAGGAGTATGAGTTTTTTAATATTATCAGAATTAACCCGGTCACGTCGTAACACACGTAGTAAATTATTTCAGCCAATGTAAGATGTTTATATACAGCTAAAAATGAGTATACTAAAACTGCAGTGTTAATACTGCTACCATTAATTCACTCATGGTCGGGATAACTTCTGTATTATATTTCATTTAGCTCGATCTTACTCAACTGGCTGTCAGTCACAGGAGCCTGAGAATGTTGAACATCCGATAAGTTTGGTCCTTATGACGGTGTGATCAGGACTGGTGGAGCTGTGGTCTGAGTCATAGGAGTCCGGGTTCACAGTTACTTCCACTCTGTCTTTTATATATCTACATTTTTTTCCTATTTTCCTTAACTTTTATTCAATTTTCCTTTTCCTCTGATAACTTAAATTTCCCCATGTCGGTAATTTAAACCCTCCCGTCGACGTATGGGTACATTGCAACATTTTGCATTTGCCAGTCCCGGCGACGTACTGGTACGTCGTGCAATTGCAAAATCCCTAATTTGCACAATTTTCAATTTTTGCGTGTGATTTTTCGTACGTATACACGGGACACCTTCCTCTATTCCTCTACAAGATGCCAAGTAGGGACAATGCCTTACACCGCATAACCTCCCCCTCCCCCCCTCACGTCATTGTCTCGGCAATTCACCTGTTAACAGTGACCAGGCCATTTAAGATATTCAGGGACAGAGTGATTCCCCAATCGATCACAATGTGGAGGACAAAGTTTATGTAGCATTAGAAGAAGAAACAGTCAGAAATAATGATCAGGTAATGTGGCAAAAGAAGGTCAGGTATGGTGATTAGTAAGTGAGTGGAACAATGCTTATAATGCCTATATTACTGCTTGAAAACCAGTATACTCTCATACTACATATAAATTCGTACCAAGTAAATAAATAAATACCGTTTATGAGTGGTGTGAAATAGTTACCCTCCCATAGAACTCGTTTTCTTTGCAGCCACCTGATAGAAAACTCAGTCAGGTAAGGAGGTACTCCTACCTGCAGTGAGTATTTTAAACCTCAGGTGAGCGATTTCTCTATGAATTTTCGATGTTTCTCACCAAAAGCGGAGGTTTTAGCCAAAAAAAAAAAAAAAATCGAAAATACCTCGGGATTGGGGGACGTCGGAGGTGCGGAAAACCTCGGGACGTGATGGGTTAAGTCGAGAACGTGTGTGTGTGTGTGTGTTTGTGTGTGTGTGTGTGTGTGTGTGTGTGTGTGTGTGTGTGTGTGTTTTACTTTAGTCTCCCAAATAATAGATGAATAATAAGTTTAATAATAGTGTCTTTTGGATGACAGGTTAATGGAAGATCTGTCTGGAACCCTTTCACTGCGAGAGACCATTTCCGAGGAGAATATAGTGATCTAAAGACAGCAAGAAATTTATACTAAAGGCGTCAACATAGCGAGGAATGGATGGATGGGTGCGTGGATGGGTGTGTGAGTGAGATGGGGCTGGATGGACTGGTGGATGAACGGCAGGAGGATGGACGGGTAAATATGTAAGTGAGAAGGGTTTGGATGTACTGGTGGGTTAGCGGTAGGTGGATTGATGGATGAGTGGAGGGGTATGTGAAAATAGGGAAGATATATTATTGAATGAGGGGTAGGTGGGTGGATGGATGATGGATCAGTGGGTAGGTGAGTGGGGGGTAGATACATTGGTTGATATGAGGTATATGGATGAATGGATTAATGGATGGATGTGTGAATGAGAATGGTTTGGATGGAATGGTGTATGAGAGGCAGGTGGATGGATGGGTGACTGTGTGAGTGACAAGGGGTTAAATCTATCTGCCTGTCTATTGCCAGACGCCTTAATCCCGTAAGGGGTGGCCACAAACAAAACACCTCCATGTCGCCCTGTCCCCTGTCATTTCATTGCCCTGCTCCAAGCTCACATCCCCCTCTCTCATATACCTCTCCACTCCATCCCTCCATCTCATCCCTGGCCTCTCCCTCCCTCTTCCCCCCTCCATCTCATCCCTGGCCTTTCCCTCCCTCTTCCCCCCTCCACCTCACTCTTCCACATTTGTCAATCTGTCTCTCCATGTTACTCCACAGGCTCCTCTCAAATAACTCATTTCCACTGCTTTCACTCTTGACTTCTAGGTCCAAGCTTCACTACCATACTTTAGAGTTGATATCACAATACTGTCATGTAGTAACTTTTTCACTTCCATGCTCACTTCCCTGTTTCTTATCACTGCTTTCAAAGAGCCAGCAACCTTCCTTCCCTGTTGCACCCTTTGAAGCACTTCACCCTCCAAACTTCCATCCTTACTCATCACAGTACCCAAGTACTTAAAAGCACTCACATTTTCCATTTCCTCCTCATCCAGCCTCACTGTACATTGACTGACTTCATTTCTCTCAAAGACCATAACTTTACTCTTCCCTACATTCACCTTTAGATTCCGTTTCGTACACACTCTCCCAAACTCATCCAGCAAGCCTTGCAGCTCCACTTCGTCTTCACACAACAACACAGTATCATCTGCAGACAACAGTACAAGTAGTTTCCAGACACTGCCCTCTCTCACTAGGGCTGCTCCAACATCCACTGCCCTACCTTGTATCACTTTTATAACCCTATCCATACACAGATTGAATAACCATGGACACATGACATCCTTGTTTCAATCCAACCTTCAAAAAGAAAAATTCTCTCAGTTCACTATCCACACTCACTGCAGCCTTAGCACTCTCATACATACTCTTCACGGCCTTCAGCAACTTTCCATCTACTCCATATAGTCTTAATACTTTCCACAGTCCTTGTTTATCCACCCTGTCATATACGTTCTCCAAATCCATGAAGACCGCATACAACTTCTTTCTCTTCTCTAGAAACTTTTCCATTAAAGATCTAAGAATGAATATCTGATCTACGACACATCTTCTCTTCCTAAAACCTCTCTGTTCATCTCGAACTAATTCCTCTGTTATTTACCTAACTCTGACAACAAGTATCCTACCATATACTTTTCCTATTACACTAAGAAGACAAATGCCCCTATGATTACCACACACTTCTTTTTCATGTTTTCCCTATTTGACACAAGTGGGTTGGCGGAGGGTTAGTGCCCCTCCCCGCAAAACACCTAACTAAAAATACGAACAATAAGGAATTAGATATATTAGTTAATAAGGAGTAAGTGGATGGATGGTTGGATAGATGGGGGTGTATGAATGGATGGATGGATGGATGGGCAGGGGAAGTATTTAGTTGCTTTCATTCTTATGGTTTTCATAGTCGACACAGTGTTCTTTACCAAAGCATTCTTGCCTTCACTGGCGCTCTCTTTCTCTCTCTCTCTCTCTCTCTCTCTCTCTTTCTCTCCTGTATAGGTGTTTGTTTTTTGTTTATTTGTTTGTTTCTCTAGCGTGCAACTGAAGATTTTATACTCACCATCTCACGTATTTTTCCCATCCAGAGGTGAGGTGCGGAATGCCCAAGAAAGTGAGGCGAAAAAAGTTATAATAGGAGAGCTAATCAACAGCATAGCTAACTAGAATGGCACTCATTAGAGCGCATATCCCCTCAATCAACATCCATGCAATATTTACTGATAATTTTACGAAAATGTCGAAAAACGCTCTATCTCGCAATGTTAAAGAAACTGGAAAAAAAAAAAAATCCTGGATCCGCATCTTTATCCGGATCTGCACCAAAATTTAATGGAGTCTACTCTGGGCCAAAGCCCATTCTTCTTCTAAGTTTCGTGGAAATCCGTCCAGAAGTTTTGTGTAATCTTGCCCACAAACCACGCAACCAACCAGCAAACAAAGGGACACGATTGAAAACATAACCTCCTTGGCGGAAGTAATGAAATGGGCCACAGACTCAATCGTGTACTATTTAAGCACCTAGACTCTCTCTCACCTCACAGAAATTATCAGATGGACATATATTTTTTAAATCTTAATGTTTATAGATTAGCTTCAGAGTTCCTATACAGAACGCCAGTCCATCAACAACAATCAAGTTCAGGAAAGCATCGCTAAGCATAGTCATGTTCTCATTACATAGCTCATCACACCAACTCGATCGCCTACCTGATCCAGACCCTCGTCATCTTTAATTCCTCAGTTTATTACACACTCATTTTCCCTGTGTCTCAACTTTCTTGATGGTCCGTCACACCTTCTCCGATCACCAGACTGACTCATAAATACAAATTTCACTCCCTTACATCCAATTTCTCCATATTACCATAACATATTCAGCCCTGGTGTTAACAGACTTCTTTACTCAAAATCGTTTTCGAATCACATCATCTGGTAACCAGTACACTCTTTGCACTCCATGCACATTCCATTTTCACTGAGTTTCTTATATTAGTACACCAAAGTCACACACACCTGCTAGTGTGAGCACTAAAACACTTTCATGCAGTCCTCTTGCAGCCTCCACATTCATAACTTTTCTCATAACCAAGGCCCCTGTCGGTCCAACCATTTTCCTTTTTTTTGTTATTCTTCTTTCCTCTTAGTCTGCATATTTAACCCTCCCTTCTATTACTGAACCCGGTTATCAAAATTCCCTCACTAATTCTTCTGTCTCCATTACAACCAAATATCGTTGCCAATTTCCCTCTCAAAAACAACGATCATTCTACACTTATCTAAATATACTGTCAAAGCAGGGCTCTCACACATATCAAGAGAACTCTGCAACAGTCTCTGCATCCCCATTGATACTAAATTAGAAACTGTCCATACTTTCTCAGTCTCTAAGACGGTATGATCAGGATGGACAGAGCGGCCGCGTGGGAGTCACAGGAGCCAGGGTTCATTGGCTAATCACTCAGTCTTTTTATTGATGTTTTTATTTCGTTTTTATACTTGATTTCGGGTACTTCCTGCTTCTCAGTAACTATTTTTCTTTGGCTTAATCTTCCACGGATATCCTAATTATTTTATACGGCTGAATTAAATTAGCTCTTTGAATCCGGGTTACGTCATTTTGGTTTATTGTTACTGCCATCATACAATTTTATTAAGCTTTAGAATGACCTCTCATGATGAAGGGGTAAAGCGAACACCACATCTGAACCCTAGACATCTAAAAGTCTACCTGAATTGAAAATGAGAGAGCGAAAAAATCAAGCTGTGTTGGTTTTAATCGTCATCCTAGTAAGGTGGTTAATTAAAAACTGTTGCGATGTTAAGTCATCTGAGTGTGAACATGAGAGGCTGAATATTAATACTGCAAAAATTAACCCTTCATGGCAGGCACAAATGTATTATTCAGTGTCACCTAGCGTCAGATGCGTAAATTTAGCTAATAATGAGAGTGCTAGCCTGAGAGTGTTAATATTGTCAACATTAACCCTTCCATGGTAGTGAAAACTTTCGCACTCTATTAGGCTACTCCAATTTTACTCATCTGTCCGTGAGTCATAGGAGCCTGAGAGTGTTGATAGCTCATAATAAGTCTGGTCCATAAGACGGCGTGATCAGGACTGGTGGAATCGTGGCCTGTGTGTCATAGGAGCCCAGTGTCAGTTCTCAAACGCTGTTATATTCATTTTCTCTTGCATCTGATTCCTCCCCCCCCCCCTCCCTCCCAGCTTTTCATTTTCGTATGATTTTTTTCACTTCTTCCATCGCCAGACGCCTTAATACCTTAAGGGGTGGCCACAAATAAATCGCCTCCACGTTTTCCTATTCCCCGCCATTTTGCTGCCCCGCTTCCGGCTCACAGAACCCTCTCTCATATATCTCCCCACTTCATCCTTCCATGTCATCCTCGGCCTCCCCCTCCTCTCTTTCCTCCCCATCCACTTCACTCACATACACTCTCCATGTCAGTCTCTCGCTGTCCATCCTTTCCATATGGCCAAAACACCTCAGTGTATTTCTCCAAACGTTTTTTATCACATCCACATCCACACCACCACACTCCATCACTTCCTTATTTGTCAGTCCGTCTCTCCATGTAACTCCACATGCTCCTCTTATATAAATCATTTCCACTGTTCTCACTATTGACTTGTGCCCTACCAACAAGGTCCAAGCTTCACTTCTATACGTTAGAGCTGGTATCACAGTTCTTTGATGATGTGACTTTTATACTTCCATGCTCACTTCCCAATTTATTATCACTGCCTTCAAAGAAGCAGCGACCTTTCTTCACTTAATACCGTAAATTCTGTTATACATGTTTTACCCCCTTCCAAACCGAAGCCGTTTCTTTCACATCATTCTGGAGTGTGATATTCTCTTCCTTATCCTTCATTATGATATCCTTGGACTGAGCATGTTTGGAACGCTTTCAGTAGAGGAGACTATATCTGAGGTGAATAAAGTGGACTGAAGGCTGAAAGAATATAATACAAAAGGTGTGATGGTAATGACGTATTTACCTGCTGTCATTGCCCTACCTGGTGGTGTAGTGGTTAGAAGGCCCCAGTGGAAGTGACGGCCGTGCATAAGTTGGTTACCCCACAGAGTGACTGGAAGTTTGTCGATCATGTAAAGCCACCAGGAGAAGTAGACCGGTTAACTACCCTGAAATGTACCAGACTACGAGGGCCTAGCCTAGGGCCCCTATGAGTACAAAAGGGTAATATGGAATTGCCTGTTACTGCTCTATTTATTTATTTACTTATTTATTTTTTTCATTTATTTATTTGCATTGCATTCTACTGGTGTTCATGTTTCACCAAAATGTGTGTTTCGCCAGTGCACTTACTCTGCCTCATTGTGTGTGTGTGTGTGTGTGTATGTGTGTGTGTGTGTGTGTGTGTGTTGGTCCGTCCGTCCGTCCACTCCTTGCCTTTACTGGCAGTCTCCAGGCTAAAGTTTCACTAATATGGATGCTTTATATAATTTACTTCTGCCTCCTCATAACAGTTCTACCCTGTCTGTGATTATGATGATGACGATTGTGATGATTATGATGGTAGCCAAGGAGAGCTCATACGTATAGTGTCTGGTGGAGTGATGGATAGTGAGGGATTGGGTGATGATGAGGGAGGGAGCTCATCCACTGACAAGGTGCCCGTATGGATCTTGATTTATATTGTGAATATTCAGTTGATTGAGAGATATTGGAACACAACTCTTTGGCATCCTTTTTTAAAACATTTTTGTGGGTTTGACTATTTGGTAGGCAATGTCAGGAGTATTTATAAAGAAAATCATCATCGTCGTCGTCGTCGTCGTGAACCATCATTATCTAATGTTTTCCACCCAAGGCTGGAGTGAGGCGGATCTAGAAAGCAAAGAAACAAACAAACAAAAAACGATAGAGGAAGAAGTAGAGAACAGCATTCCCAGAGAAATGGGTCGCACACTTATCCAAACAGCAGTCAGCCTCAGGTAATCCTGACTCCCTCTCAAAGGCATAATCATCCCGTCATTTTTCTTATCCTGGAATAGAGGTATTTTTCTCTCCAGATGCTTTGTGTGTTGGTTTTCCGATAGCCAATCCGACCACTATCAAGAGAAAGAAAGAGTATCAAACTCTTTTAATATTCTCTGCAATACATAGTTCATCAAGTCAATTCGATCCCCTGTCAGTTGCCATGCGTCGTCAACCTCTATACCTGGATTTCTCACACACAGATTTCCCATTCTCTGGTCACCTTTTTCTTCGCCAACCACGCCTTCCAACGTCAGGCACGCACCATTTTCATTGCCACATTTATCCCCGTTCTCGCCATACGACCATACCATCTAAGCGTATTCGCTTAAACGCTATTGTCATCAGACTTCCTTACTTCACAGCTATCACGAATCACGTTACTCATTTTACGCACGAGGCTTTTCGCATATTTTTAAAAATCTCCCTTGCACTTCTCCTCCTCTTAACCAGTTCTCATGCCACACCTCAGTTTTGCATCCGTAACATTAAAGGTCAGATTAAAAAACTTTCATGTTATTGTTTTGCAACCCCGACATTCCGACCTCTGTACAGTATCAAGGCTTTCTAGTGCTGTCTACTTTCCTTCCATGTACTTCCTTTCTTTCCAACTTCATTTTCACATTCACCTTTCATTTCTTCCATTGCTCATAGATATCTTTAAATTCCCTCACCATTTCGTTTTTACATTCACCCTCACATCAAACAGACAGTCGCCTTCCCCTTCAGTTACAATCACTTTACAACAGTTAATATTTACCTTCACATAACGACACTCACGGACATCAAGAAACTCGGCACCAATCACTCAATCACCAGCCATGCTAAATTAATAACTGTGGATATGTTTAGTCATCCTCTAAGACGGTCTGATCAGGACGAATGGAATGGCCGCCTAGGACTCATAGGAGCCAGGTTTCACATCCTCCTCATAAGAGTCGTCTTTTTGGCTTTTTTTTTTTTTAATCACCCTAAAATACACTTGACATCTCTGTTACTGTTTCTCTTTGCATTTACCTTCCACTGATATCCTCATTCTTCTTTCCGAATGCATTAAGTTGATACATAACGTTAGAGTTACATTATTTTTGTGTTTCATTTACGGCATCAGAGAATTTTATCTGACTTAGAAAAGACCTCTCGTTTTAAGAGTAAAAAAAAAAAAAAAAGGGGCTATATATCTGAGCACGCAAAGTTCAAAAAAAAAAAAAAAGTGCATAAGACGCCCCCGGGCCGTGCTGTTAACCACTTCAACTCGTCATCGGTTTCAAGCTTTTGATTGATAACTGTTGTCTTGCTTAGTCACATAAGAGTGAGCATAGGAGTATGAGTTTTTTAATATTATCAGAATTAACCCGGTCACGTCGTAACACACGTTGTTAATTATTTCAGCCAATGTAAGATGTTTATATACAGCTAAAAATGAGTATACTAAAACCGCAGTGTTAATACTGCTACCATTAATTCACTCATGGTCGGGATAACTTCTGTATTATATTTCATTTAGTTCGATCTTACTCAACTGGCTGTCAGTCACAGGAGCCTGAGAATGTTGAACATCCGATAAGTTTGGTCCTTATGACGGTGTGATCAGGACTGGTGGAGCTGTGGTCTGAGTCATAGGAGTCCGGGTTCACAGTTACTTCCACTCTGTCTTTTATATATCTACATTTTTTTCCTATTTTCCTTAACTTTTATTCAATTTTCCTTTTCCTCTGATAACTTAAATTTCCCCATGTCGGTAATTTAAACCCTCCCGTCGACGTATGGGTACATTGCAACATTTTGCATTTGCCAGTCCCGGCGACGTACTGGTACGTCGTGCAATTGCAAAATCCCTAATTTGCACAATTTTCAATTTTTGCGTGTGATTTTTCGTACGTATACACGGGACACCTTCCTCTATTCCTCTACAAGATGCCAAGCAGGGACAATGCCTTACACCACATAACCTCCCCCTCCCCCCCTCGCGTCATTGTCTCGGCAATTCACCTGTTAACAGTGACCAGGCCATTTAAGATATTCAGGGACAGAGTGATTCCCCAATCGATGCCAATGTGGAGGACAAAGTTTATGTAGCATTAGAAGAAGAAACAGTCAGAAATAATGATCAGGTAATGTGGCAAAAGAAGGTCAGGTATGGTGATTAGTTAGTGAGTGGAACAATGCTTATAATGCCTATATTACTGCTTGAAAACCAGTATACTGTCATACTACATATAAATTAGTACCAAGTAAATAAATAAATACCGTTTATGAGTGGTGTGAAATAGTTACCCTCCCATAGAACTCGTTTTCTTTGCAGCCACCTGATAGAAAACTCAGTCAGGTAAGGAGGTACTCCTACCTGCAGTGAGTATTTTAAACCTCAGGTGAGCGATTTCTCTATGAATTTTCGATGTTTCTCACCAAAAGCGGAGGTTTTAGCCAAAAAAAAAATAAAAAATCGAAAATACCTCGGGATTGGGGGACGTCGGAGGTGCGGAAAACCTCGGGACGTGATGGGTTAAGTCGAGAACGTGTGTGTGTGTGTGTTTGTGTGTGTGTGTGTGTGTGTGTGTGTGTGTGTGTGTTTTACTTTAGTCTCCCAAATAATAGATGAATAATAAGTTTAATAATAGTGTCTTTTGGATGACAGGTTAATGGAAGATCTGTCTGGAACCCTTTCACTGCGAGAGACCATTTCCGAGGAGAATATAGTGATCTAAAGACAGCAAGAAATTTATACTAAAGGCGTCAACATAGCGAGGAATGGATGGATGGGTGCGTGGATGGGTGTGTGAGTGAGATGGGGCTGGATGGACTGGTGGATGAACGGCAGGAGGATGGACGGGTAAATATGTAAGTGAGAAGGGTTTGGATGTACTGGTGGGTTAGCGGTAGGTGGATTGATGGATGAGTGGAGGGGTATGTGAAAATAGGGAAGATATATTATTGAATGAGGGGTAGGTGGGTGGATGGATGATGGATCAGTGGGTAGGTGAGTGGGGGGTAGATACATTGGTTGATATGAGGTATATGGATGAATGGATTAATGGATGGATGTGTGAATGAGAATGGTTTGGATGGAATGGTGTATGAGAGGCAGGTGGATGGATGGGTGACTGTGTGAGTGACAAGGGGTTAGATCTATCTGTCTGTCTATTGCCAGACGCCTTAATCCCGTAAGGTGGCCACAAACAAATCACCTCCATGTCGCCCTGTCCCCTGTCATTTCATTGCCCTGCTCCAAGCTCACATCCCCCTCTCTCATATACCTCTCCACTCCATCCCTCCATCTCATCCCTGGCCTCTCCCTCCCTCTTCCCCCCTCCATCTCATCCCTGGCCTTTCCCTCCCTCTTCCCCCCTCCACCTCACACTTCCACATTTGTCAATCTGTCTCTCCATGTTACTCCACAGGCTCCTCTCAAATAACTCATTTCCACTGCTTTCACTCTTGACTTCTAGGTCCAAGCTTCACTACCATACGTTAGAGTTGATATCACAATACTGTCATGTAGTAACTTTTTCACTTCCATGCTCACTTCCCTGTTTCTTATCACTGCTTTCAAAGAGCCAGCAACCTTCCTTCCCTGTTGCACCCTTTGAAGCACTTCACCCTCCAAACTTCCATCCTTACTCATCACAGTACCCAAGTACTTAAAAGCACTCACATTTTCCATTTCCTCCTCATCCAGCCTCACTGTACATTGACTGACTTCATTTCTCTCAAAGACCATAACTTTACTCTTCCCTACATTCACCTTTAGATTCCGTTTCGTACACACTCTCCCAAACTCATCCAGCAAGCCTTGCAGCTCCACTTCGTCTTCACACAACAACACAGTATCATCTGCAAACAACAGTACAAGTAGTTTCCAGACACTGCCCTCTCTCACTAGGGCTGCTCCAACATCCACTGCCCTACCTTGTATCACTTTTATAACCCTATCCATATACAGATTGAATAACCATGGACACATGACATCCTTGTTTCAATCCAACCTTCAAAAAGAAAAATTCTCTCAGTTCACTATCCACACTCACTGCAGCCTTAGCACTCTCATACATACTCTTCACGGCCTTCAGCAACTTTCCATCTACTCCATATAGTCTTAATACTTTCCACAGTCCATGTTTATCCACCCTGTCATATACGTTCTCCAAATCCATGAAGACCGCATACAACTTCTTTCTCTTCTCTAGAAACTTTTCCATTAAAGATCTAAGAATGAATATCTGATCTACGACACATCTTCTCTTCCTAAAACCTCTCTGTTCATCTCGAACTAATTCCTCTGTTATTTACCTAACTCTGTCAATAAGTATCAAACCATATACTTTTCCTATTACACTAAGAAGACAAATGCCCCTATGATTACCACACACTTCTTTTTCATGTTTTCCCTATTTGACACAAGTGGGTTGGCGGAGGGTTAGTGCCCCTCCCCGCAAAACACCTAACTAAAAATACGAACAATAAGGAATTAGATATATTAGTTAATAAGGAGTAAGTGGATGGATGGTTGGATAGATGGGGGTGTATGAATGGATGGATGGATGGATGGGCAGGGGAAGTATTTAGTTGCTTTCATTCTTATGGTTTTCATAGTCGACACAGTGTTCTTTACCAAAGCATTCTTGCCTTCACTGACGCTCTCTCTCTCTCTCTCTCTCTCTCTCTCTCTTTCTCTCCTGTATAGGTGTTTGTTTTTTGTTTATTTGTTTGTTTCTCTAGCGTGCAACTGAAGATTTTATACTCACCATCTCACGTATTTTTCCCATCCAGAGGTGAGGTGCGGAATGCCCAAGAAAGCGAGGCGAAAAAAGTTATAATAGGAGAGCTAATCAACAGCATAGCTAACTAGAATGGCACTCATTAGAGCGCATATCCCCTCAATCAACATCCATGCAATATTTTCTGATAATTTTACGAAAATGTCGAAAAACGCTCTATCTCGCAATGTTAAAGAAACTGGAAAAAAAAAAAAAAATCCTGGATCCGCATCTTTATCCGGATCTGCACCAAAATTTAATGGAGTCTACTCTGGGCCAAAGCCCATTCTTCTTCCAAGTTTCGTGGAAATCCGTCCAGAAGTTTTGTGTAATCTTGCCCACAAACCACGCAACCAACCAGCAAACAAAGGGACACGATTGAAAACATAACCTCCTTGGCGGAAGTAATGAAATGTGCCACAGACTCAATCGTGTACTATTCAAGCATCTAGACTCTCTCTCACCTCACAGAAATTATCAGATGGACATATATTTTTTAAATCTTAATGTTTATAGATTAGCTTCAGAGTTCCTATACAGAACGCCAGTCCATCAACAACAATCAAGTTCAGGAAAGCGTCGCTAAGCATAGTCATGTTCTCATTACATAGCTCATCACACCAACTCGATCGCCTGCCTGATCCAGACCCTCGTCATCTTTAATTCCTCAGTTTATTACACACTCATTTTCCCTGTGTCTCAACTTTCTTGATGGTCCGCCACACCTTCTCCGATCACCAGACTGACTCATAAATACAATTTTCACTCCCTTACATCCAATTTCTCCATATTACCATAACATATTCAGCCCTGGTGTTAACAGACTTCTTTACTCAAAATCGTTTTCGAATCACATCATCTGGTAACAAGTACACTCTTTGCACTCCATGCACATTCCATTTTCACTGAGTTTCTTATATTAGTACACCAAAGTCACACACACCTGCTACTGTGAGCACTAAAACACTTTCATGCAGTCCTCTTGCAGCCTCCACATTCATAACTTTTCTCATAACCAAGGCCCCTGTCGGTCCAACCATTTTCCTTTTTTTTGTTATTCTTCTTTCCTCTTAGTCTGCATATTTAACCCTCCCTTCTATTACTGAACCCGGTTATCAAAATTCCTTCACTAATTCTTCTGTCTCCATTACAACCAAATATCGTTGCCAATTTCCCTCTCAAAAACAACGATCATTCTACACTTATCTAAATATACTGTCAAAGCAGGGCGCTCACACATATCAAGAGAACTCTGCACCAGTCTCTGCATCCCCATTGATACTAAATTAGAAACTGTCCATACTTTCTCAGTCTCTAAGACGGTATGATCAGGATGGACAGAGCGGCCGCGTGGGAGTCACAGGAGCCAGGGTTCATTGGCTAATCACTCAGTCTTTTTATTGATGATTTTATTTCGTTTTTATACTTGATTTCGGGTACTTCCTGCTTCTCAGTAACTATTTTTCTTTGGCTTAATCTTCCACGGATATCCTAATTATTTTATACGGCTGAATTAAATTAGCACTTTGAATCCGGGTTATGTCATTTTGGTTTATTGTTACTGCCATCATACAATTTTATTAAGCTTTAGAATGACCTCTCATGATGAAGGGGTAAAGCGAACACCACATCTGAACCCTAGACATCTAAAAGTCTACCTGAATTGAGAATGAGAGAGCGAGAAAATCAAGCTGTGTTGGTTTTAATCGTCATCCTAGTAAGGTGGTTAATTAAAAACTGTTGCGATGTTAAGTCATCTGAGAGTGAACATGAGAGGCTGAATATTAATACTGCAAAAATTAACCCTTCATGGCCGGCACAAATGTATTATTCAGTGTCACTTAGCGTCAGATGCATAAATTTAGCTAATAATGAGAGTGCTAGCCTGAGAGTGTTAATATTGTCAACATTAACCCTTCCATGGTAGTGAAAACTTCCGCACTCTATTAGGCTACTCCAATTTCACTCATCTGTCCGTGAGTCATAGGAGCCTGAGAGTGTTGATAGCTCATAATAAGTCTGGTCCATAAGACGGCGTGATCAGGACTGGTGGAATCGTGGCCTGTGAGTCATAGGAGCCCAGTGTCAGTTCTCAAACGCTGTTATATTCATTTTCTCTTGTGGATTTTGCATCTGATTCCTCCCCCCCCCCTTCCCTCCCAGCTTTTCATTTTCGTATGATTTTTTTCACTTCTTCCATCGCCAGACGCCTTAATACCTTAAGGGGTGGCCACAAATAAATCGCCTCCACGTTTTCCTATTCCCCGCCATTTTGCTGCCCCGCTTCCGGCTCACAGAACCCTCTCTCATATATCTCCCCACTTCATCCTTCCATGTCATCCTCGGCCTCCCCCTCCTCTCTTTCCTCCCCGTCCACTTCACTCACATACACTCTCCATGTCAGTCTCTCGCTGTCCATCCTTTCCATATGGCCAAAACACCTCAGTGTATTTCTCCAAACGTTTTTTATCACATCCACATCCACACCACCACACTCCATCACTTCCTTATTTGTCAGTCCGTCTCTCCATGTAACTCCACATGCTCCTCTTATATAACTCATTTCCACTGTTCTCACTATTGACTTGTGCCCTACCAACAAGGTCCAAGCTTCACTTCTATACGTTAGAGCTGGTATCACAATTCTTTGATGATGTGACTTTTATACTTCCATGCTCACTTCCCAATTTATTATCACTGCCTTCAAAGAAGCAGCGACCTTTCTTCACTTAATACCGTAAATTCTGTTATACATGTTTTACCCCCTTCCAAACCGAAGCCGTTCCTTTCACATCATTCTGGAGTGTGATATTCTCTTCCTTATCCTTCATTATGATATCCTTGGACTGAGCATGTTTGGAACGCTTTCAGTAGAGGAGACTATTTCTGAGGTGAATAAAGTGGACTGAAGGCTGAAAGAATATAATACAAAAGGTGTGATGATAATGAAGTATTTACCTGCTGTCATTGCCCTACCTGGTGGTGTAGTGGTTAGAAGGCCCCAGTGGAAGTGACGGCCGTGCATAAGTTGGTTACCCCACAGAGTGACTGGAAGTTTATCGATCATGTAAAGCCACCAGGAGAAGTAGGCCGGTCAACTACCCTGAAATGTAGCAGACTACGATAGCCTAGCCTAGGGCCCCTACACGTACACGGGGGTAAGATGGAATGGCCTGGTAATGTTTTATTTATGTATTTATTTATTTATTAGTTTCTACCAGTGTTCATGGTTGACCAGAATTTGTGATTTGCCAGTGCACTTCCACCTTTACTGTGTGTGTGTGTGTGTGTGTGTGTGTGTGTGTGTGTGTGTGTGTGTGTGTGTGTGTGTGTGTGTGTGTGTGTTCTTACCTAATTGTTCTTACCTAATTGTATCTTTATAGGAATGAGTCAAGCTCGTACTGTCCCGTGTCTTAAACCATATTTATCGTACATATCCTTAAATTTGTGAATTGTTTTGGCACACACTATTTCATTCGGTAGTGCATTCCACTGGACAATTGCTCTATTTGGGAAACTGAATTTCCTTACGTCTTTATCACCTCTCTTCTTATGCAGTTTTTTGCAGTGTCCTCTTGCTGATGCTTCCGCATACGTTAAGTAACCATTTATGTCTATTTTCTCCTTCCCTGACATGCATTTTTATAGCATTATCATGTCACCTCTTTTCCTTCTCTCCTGTAGTGTTGGTAGATTCAGTTTATTTAGTCTTTCTTCGTAGCTTAGATCCCTTAAGCTTGGTACCCATCTTGTAGCGGACCTTTGAACTTTTTCAATCTTCTCTATGTGTTTTTTGAGATGAGGACTCCAGACTACTGATGGATATTAAAGGGTTGGTCTGATGAATGATGTTATTATCTTTCTTAGCATGTTTTCATTTATGTATGTAAACGCTATTCTCATATTGGCAAGCAGTGTATACATGTTCTGTACCTTCTCACTGATGTGGTCAGCCGGAGATAGTCTGTTATTGACAATCACACCTAGGTCCTTCTCTCTTTCTGATGTGTGTAGGGTTTTATTTCCTAACGTATAATCCAAATCAGGTCTTTTTCCACTTTTACCAAACGTGATTACATGACACTTGTCCACATTGAATTCCATTTGCCATGTATTACTCCATTCATGAAGTTTATTTATTTCTTCTTGTAGCTTTTTACAAGAGTCTGTGTTAGTAATTCTCTTTGTATTTTTGCATCATCTGCAAACATATTTAGATAGCTTTCATTTCCAGTGTTACTGTCTACATCATTTATATACACTAAAAACATGATTGGTGCCAGCACTGAGCCCTGTGGTACTCCACTAGTCACTTCTTTCCATGATGAGTAATTTCCCCTTAGTACTGTTTTCATTTTTCTTTTCATGAGAAAATCTTGCATCCAACAATACAGTTTGCCTCGAATTCCTCCTTGAAGGTACAGTTTCCATAAAAGTCTTTGGTGTGGTACTGTGTCAAATGCTTTCT
Source organism: Coenobita brevimanus (assembly GCF_032717465.1). NCBI lineage: Eukaryota > Metazoa > Arthropoda > Malacostraca > Decapoda > Coenobitidae > Coenobita > Coenobita brevimanus. The sequence continues at coordinate 43,672,642 of NC_137050.1, read as the reverse complement.
TGAAATCTAAATAGATACTGACCACCAATCCTTCTCTTTCCTGTAATGTGTCTGTTACTCTGTCATAGCAGCTCAACAGATTAGTAACACATGATTTTCCTTTTCTGAAACCAAACTGTTTTTCTGTTATCATACAGTGTTCTTCTAGATGATTTACCCAAGCTTTTCTTATAAGCTTTTCTAATACCTTGCTTACAACACTGGTTAGTGATACTGGTCGGTAGTTAAGTGGATTTTGTCTATTCCCTTTCTTGAATAAGGGAACAATGTTTGCTTTCTTCCAAATATCAGGTAGTTTACCTTGACTCAAGGATTTTTTGAAAATTAAAAATAATGGTTTACTTAACTCCTTTGCACATTCACGTAGCACCCAACATGAAATTTCATCAGGACCATTTGCTTTTCCTTTGTCTAATTTAGTTAGCTCCTCCTGTATTTCTTTTTCTGATGTTTATATATGTGGTAGTATGTGTAGGCATGCATGTTCCACATAATCCCTCTCAAAATTTTTTCCTCTGTAAAAACTGATTGGAAATTCTTGTTTAGTGCATCACAAATATCCTTCTCTTGTGTATAGGTGATTCCATCTTCCATAATGGATTGTATTTTATCTTTTACTTTGGTTTTGCTTCTGATGTAGCTGTAAAATAGCTTTGGTTGATCACTACTTTTATTTATGGTATCCTTCTCAAACTGTTTTTGGGGTTCCCTCCTTATTCTTGTATAATCGTTTCTTGACTGTTTGTAATTATTATATGCCCTTTCACTATTGTGTCTTCTGTATCTGTTCCACAACAAATCTCTTTTTTCTTTTGATTTTTTACAGTCTGTATTGAACCATTTCTTTATTTTCTTTTCTGCTTCTTTGTGCTGTGGGATGTATTTCTGGACTAATATTTCATAATGTTCACAGAATTTTTCGTATATAGCATTTAAATTTTGTCCTCTAAGCTCCTTTTCCCAAGCAGTTTCTAAGAAGTACTTCTTTAGGTCATGATACTTTCCCTTTTTATAGTTTAGGCTTTTTTTGCAACTTGCATTGCTGTTATCTATCTATCTATCTATCTATATACCTAGGCTGCTTCCCCCAAGGAAAGGGAGGTAGCCGAGACAGGACGACACACTCCCCATTTACTCATCCATTCAAACACATTCATTCGCATCTTTGCCCCAAAGGGGAGAACGGACAGATCCTCACCGCACCACACCGCACAAGGGTCAACTGCGCAATGCAATCAGTGACATCCTCAGCAGGGCCCGACAGCAGAACTGGTTTACCCCTGCCACATCATAACAGACCCATCCCCTTAACCGCACCTGACCTGAGTAGCTGATCAGACCAAATGCGGGAGAATATCCCCTCAGGGCTGCATCATCACTTATTCATTCACAATTTCTCTCCATTTATTTCTGTCACGCACAGCCACTCTTCCTTGCTCAACAGACATCCCTCCCGCATCCAACGCTTTCTTCACACTGTCCATTCATCCTATTCGTGGTCTTCCTCTCAGCCTTACACCTCTCACATCAGATCTAGTTATCTTTTTCACCAATCGCTCATTATCCATTCTCTCCATGTGCCCAGACCATCGCAACAGCCTCTGCTCAACTCTACCAGCCATCTCCCGAACAACTCCAGTTCTCCTTTGCACTTCATCATTTCGCACCCAATCCATACGCGTCACTCCACACATACTCCTCAGGCATCTCATCTCCATTACATTCAAACTTTTCCTCTCTGCTACACCCATATTCCATGTTTCAGCCCCATATAACGCAGTCGGTACCACAACACCCTCATACAGCCTTCTCTTTACATCCATTCTTAGCGAACGACATTTAAACACTTTTTTCATTCCTCCCAGCACCTTTCCTGCTTCATTTATTCTAAACTTCACTTCTGCATCTATTCTTCCATCCATAGCAACATGTGACCCTAGATATTTAAAACAATCTACCTCCTCAAGCAACTCACCATTCAAAACTATATTCATCCCCCTACCATCTATCAACCTCGTACACTTCATCACTTTACTCTTATTCTCATTTACTTTCAATTTCCTCCTTTCACACACCCTTCCAAACTCCTCTACCAACTGTCTCAGTCTCTCCTCTGAATCAGTCACCAGTGCAGTATCATCTGCAAACAGCAGCTGCTTCAGATTCTACTCTCCACGATCAACATTCACCAGACTCAGACCTCCACCTAAAACTCTTGTATTCACCTCCCTTACAACACCATCCATGTAAATATTAAACAACCATGGCGACATCACACATCCCTGTCGCAGCCCCACTTTCACGGGAAACCAATCACTCACAGCATTTGCCACTCTTACACACGTTCTACTATTTACATAAAAACTTTTCACCCCTTTTAGTAACCTATCATCAAGTCCATACAGTCTTAAAACAGTCCACAAAGCCTCCCTATCAATTCTATCATACGCTTTCTCTAAATCCATAAATGCCCAAAACACATCCTTGCCTTTCGCTAAATACTTTTCACACACTTGTCTCACAGCAAACACCTGATCAGCGCATCCCCTCTCTCTCCTAAAGCCACACTGCTCATCACCAATCACTCCCTCTGTACCCTCTCTAACTCTCATAATTAACACTCTACCGTACACCTTACCTACAACACTCAACAGACTTATACCCCTAAAGCTAGTACATTCATACTTATCACCCTTGCCTTTATACAACGGGACCACACAAGCACTTGCCCAGTCAATTGGCACCATACCTTTCTCAAAGCACACATTCAACAATCTTACTAACTAGTCAGCAATAGTCACTCCACCACCCTTCAGGCATTCAACAGCACACCCATCCATACCTGCAGCTTTCCCTGTTTTCATCTCCTTTACTGCCTTCTCCACTTCCTCCTTCGTGATCAAAGAATCATTCAACTCTCCCAACACATTTATTCCTTGCACCCTTCCATCTGCCACAATCTCAGCCACCCTTTCCTCCTCTACATTTAACAATCTTTCAAAATACTCTGCCCATCTCTTCCTTACTGCATCCATTTCAATTAACATCCTTCCATCCTCTGATTTACTTGTTCTTCCTTTCCAGACTCTCCCTTTCGCACCCTTTTCACCTCCTTCCAAAACATTTTCTTATTCTTTTGAAAATTCTCTGTCAGCCGCCTACCCCACCTCTCATCTGCTGCCACTTTAGCATCACGCACAGCCCTTCTCGCTCTATTCCTCTTTTCCTTATACCTTTCATATGACATCTCATCCTTCCTCTGCAGCCACACTTCATATGCACGTCTCTTCTCAGCCACAGCCATACTTACTTCCTCGCACCACCATTCACTTCCTTTTCTTACACCACCACCCACACGTCTCACACCACACACCTCTTCTGCATGCCTCACCACAGCACTCTTAAACAACTGCCATTCCCCCTCCATGCTGCCATTTTCCCGATGTTTCACTGCGTTCCACTCATCTTTCAATTTCTCCTGATACTCTATCTTTTTCTCTCTTTTATCCAGCTCACTCACTTTCAAAACCTCCCTGCCACACCTAACCCTCTTAGCTCTCACCCATCTCTTACCTACTCTTAACTTTCCCTCCACCAGGTAGTGGTCAGACTTATTTCCACCCTCCCCTCTCAGAACTCTCACATCCAACAATCTTCCTATTACATTCTTAGACACAACCACATAGTCCATCAAAGCTCTATCAACAACCCTTCCACCCTCCTGTCTCACCCATGTATACTTATAAATATCTTTCTTCTCAAACAGCGTATTCCCAATCACCATCTCTCGCTCAACACACATTGCTATCATTTGTTCCCCATTTTCATTTCTTCCAGGCACACCATGCATACCAACTACGCCTTCAACTGCTACATTTCCCACTCTAGCATTCAGATCTCCCATCATTACCACATTCACATTCGCTCCAAAACTCTGCAGACACTCATCAACATCATTCCAGAAAGACTCCCTCTCTTCTTCATCCCTTTCACTACCAGGCCCATATGCACTCACAAACACCCACAATTCACGTTTAAATTTCGCTTTCACCCACATCAGTCTCGATGACACCTCCTTCCATTCAATCACACACTGCTGTACTTCCGGACTCACTAACAAGGCCACACCTTCTCTTGCCATTCCTCTATCAACACCTGACAATCTTCCATTCACACTTCCAAACATAGATTCCCCCTTCCCTTTCATCTTCGTTTCACTCAAAGCTAACACATCCAACTTTCTTCTCACAAACATTCTCCCAATCTCCTCCCTTTTAGCCTCAATCGTACTACATCCACGCACATTCATAGACCCAAACTTCAGGGTACGGGGATAACTCCATCCCCCGTCCCTTTCTCTGGCCTGTCTCTTTTTAGGAACTAAAAAACAGAGGAGGGGGTCCCTAGTCCCCTCACCCCGCCCCTTTTAGTCGCCTTTTACGACACGCAGGGAATACGGTGGCAGTATTCTTCCTAACACAATCTGGCCGCAGAGTAGTAGTACCACCCCATAGTGCGGCCAGGTTGTGTCCCCCCCGCCACAGGGGGGGACACAACCTGGAATTGCAATTTAGTACTGCATGGTCGCTTTTGCCGAATGGAGGGTGATATAATATATTGTCAATATCATTTTCTTGCCTAGTAAATATGAAATCTAACATTGAGGGCACATCGAGTCCTCTTTTTCTGGTGCTTTCCCTTACATGTTGCGTTAGGAAAAACTCTTGCACAAAATCCAGGAGCTTTTGGTCCCAACAGCTTTCTTGGCCTATTATATCTAGAGTATTCCAATTTATATTATATTAAAATCTCCAGTTAGTATAATTCTTTTCGATTTCTCTTCTATTTTATGTAGTAATGCTCTTAAACTCTGAATTGTACTCTCCACCAGGTCCTCATATTCGTCTCTTTCCCATGTGTTTGATCTGGGTGGCATGTACAAATTGGCTACAATTACTTTCCCTTCAGATATATTTACCTCTACTGCAATCAGTTCTACTTGTGAGGGTATATCTAATTCTATTTCTTTGACTTTAGATTTTTCTTAGTTAATATTATAAATTCCTCCTCCTTTTTCTAAGTTCCTATCTCTTCTCCATATATTATATTCCTCTAAGTTTAGGATGTCATTCGATATCCTTGGTGTTAATTTTGTTTCAGTTAGGCATATTATATGTGGTTCATTTTCTCTGACATAATCATTCATCTCTAATAATTTAGATACCATTCCATCCACATTTGAGTACGTCAACTTAACCCTGGAATAGTAGCGCTGTCAGCATCACGTGCCTACTAGCGATGTCCGGAATCCCGGAAAAACTTTGGGGGTAGAAATATATAGGAATGGTACAGTTTATTTTTTAAAAAATTCACTTAAATTAGATGCTAATCTTAACTCTAGGAACTATGAACTAAATGTATTTAACTAAAACAACATTTAAAAAAAAAAAAAAAAAAATGTGTAAAAATGACAAACAATGCTACATCCTTGTAATCTTTTCACCACTGCCAGCCACAGTGTTGCCTGATGGTGATGACTTGTGCCACACATGAAGTCCAGACGTCCACCGATATGCTCCAGCCTCCCTAGACAAAATCTGACACATTGCATGATATGTTTCGTAGGTATACTCACAAGGTCTTATTTTAAAAACGTTGTACACCGGACAATTGGCTACAGCAGATGAGAAAAAAACGGGAGCAACACGAACACACCTCACACACACAGGACAGAGTACAAACTGAAATATCATGGCAGCTGAGCACCGTAGGCCTTGGAACATCTCCTCCCCAAAGGAAAGTAGGCCTAAATTCGGAATTCCGGACGACGCTACTGAACTAGGGTTAATCATCTTGTTTATATACTTGTCATGATTTGGTTCTACTACCTTCCTCCTTTTTATTCCCTCCTATTTATGTACCACTTTCGTACCTGCAATCCAATTACTTTGTAAAAAAAAATGTATTCGTCTCCTCCTCTGATCTTCCCTCATTTTTTGTTTTTGCTTCCTCCCTCTTCTCTTTCAGTAATTCCAGTTCCTCTTGTGTTAGGCATCTTTTTATCCATACATTTTTGAGCTCCTCTTTTTCCATAAGATTCTTTGCATTTTTTAGTATCTCCTCCACAGTGTTTACACTCTGGAAGACTTTAGGGGTCTTGACTTGCTTTTCTCGTATTTCCCTAACCTTTTGTGTTCCTCTATGTCTTTACTACAGATTTCCACTGATACTTCTTTCAATCCGCCCATTACATTTGCCATCTCCTTTTTGTCTCTTGAGATCTTGTTTTTTACTTCTTCCTCTTCTATACCAGTGATTTTTTTATTTTTTTATGTGTTCGACTCTGGGCATAGGCTTCACAGCCTGCTTTCAAGGCTCAGTAGTCCTCCTACGTACCGTACACCTCTACATGTCACCACTTCGGCGCTAACACCCACCGTCCATACTGAATACATGCTAGGGCTGTCTCATACAGGACTGGTGTATTGGTATTAGCGGGGGTATTTTTACGACATGTCGGCGGGTCTTCTGGCAGATCAGTAAAGTCTGATTTCTATGAAATTCAAATTCTTAAACTGTTCCCTGCCACAGCGGGATTTGAACCTGGGTCCGTTAGGACTGCAGGCCACCTCTCTACCGATTGAGCACCGATTATTATAGATTTGTTAATATCTACTGAATCTCTGACTAACTTAGGATTGTTTTGGATTATTCTTTTCACTTCTTTTTTAATGCTTTTTTCTTCCACCCTTGTTTCCAAATTTTTCTTTACTTTCACCATTTCAGCATAAGTGGTTTCCACTTCATTTTTGTAGCTTTGCACAGCTTCATTCACCTGTGTTATCTTCTCCTCAATAGCACTGCTCTGATCTATCAGGCTGCTTACTTGCCTAATTGTCTCTGTATCATTTTTGAACTCTTCCATAATACTCTCGTGGTTGATTACTGTACTTGCCATTTCACTAATTTTCCTCCTAAGTGTACTCACTTCAACTGTTAGCTCATCTATGGTTGTGTCTTTCTTGTTGACTTCATTTCCTAATTTTTCTATTTCTTCCTTTTTCAAGTGCATCTATTTCTTAATTTCATCAATCTCATTTTGAAAAGCCATCTCTAGTCTGTGTACTCGTTCCACCAGTTTGTTGTAAGTCTCCATTTCAACCAGTTCTTGGTAGAAATCATCATCCTGCTTTCTACCTTTATCCCTTTTCTTTTCCAAATTTGCTTTATTAAAGTATGTGGTCATTTTGCAGTACTAAAAGCGCATATAGTACTTACATTCCCTGGGGCAGATAGTAGACTAAACAACGATCAGCTGATTGTGCGCATTCTTGCGCTGCTTGTTTACTTTTCTGTTTTACCAAGTCTTACTTAAAACTTCTTCTTTTTTATATTAGATCACCATATAGTCTAACCTTGTACAGAGCTTGACTCATATAGAGATACTTACTTAGGTAATGCCGCTGGCCAAGTTGGCCAGGTATAGAGCGGTGTCGACGTGCGTCTGTTCTCTCTCATTGCCTCGGTGTGTGTGTGTGTTGTTAATGGTATGTTTCTGTTTGTGTGTCTGAGTGTTTGAGTGTGTGTATGTGTGTGTGATTGTGTTTATCTGTATGTGTGTGTGTGTGTGTGTGTTCTTGCTAGCAGTTGACGATTTTATCACCATCAACATCACTATCTCTTCTGTAATTTCCCGCCCAGAGGTGAGGTGAGGTAACCTCGAGGAAGGTAAAAAAAAAAAAAAAAAAAAATAAATATATATATATATAAATATATATATATATATATATATATATATATATATATATATATAAATATATATATATTGTAATGAGAGAGCTAAGCAGTCACACAGTCAATGAAATGTGCCACACACTCATTCACTTACAATTCAAACATGTAGAATCATCAGTCACTACACAGAAATGATCAGCTGGACTTTTTTTTTTCTTTATAGACGAGCTTCATGTTTCCTATAATAAAAAGTAAAGCCGTCGACAAAATTATGTTTAGAAAAGGGTTGCCAAACATTGTGATATCCCCTTCTACACAGCTCATCAGACCAACTCCATCCCCTGTTAGTTCCTGAGTCTCATCAACTTCAATACCTCACTTTATTACACACTTACTTACCCTGTTTTCCAACTTTCTTGATGGTCTGCCACGATTTCTTCCAACTATATACTCACATATACCATTGTCACTCGCCTCATACCCATTTTCTCAGTATGGCTAAAACATATAACAGACTTTGTGTAGTCCTTGTATAAGGAGACTTTGTTTACTCCACATCGTTCTCGATTCACATAATTTCTTATCTTATCCACTCTTTGTACTCCACACACGTTCCTCTGATACCCCAAGTCCACATCCCTTGTTCATGAGTGTTTTGTTCTAGCATCACATCAAAGTTTTACATCCATATGCTGCTGTGGACACGAAAACACCTTCATGCAGCCCTCTTGCAGCCTGCACATTCACACCCTTGCTTAACTAAAGCCCTTATAGATCCAGCCACTCCCCTCCCTTTCAGCAGGTCTAATTTCCCATTAGCCTGCACATTTAACTATTTCCAGTTACTGCACCTAAGTATCAAACTTTCCTTTCTGATTCGAGTCTCCATTCACTACCAGATATCACTGACAGTCACTCCCCATCACAACAACGTTCACTATTAATCTATTAAGGCACAGGTATACTATCGAAGCACAAAGCACTACGCTCATAGATATCAGCAGAACTCTGCACCATCCCATAAATCACCAACGATGCCAAATTAATAACCGTCGATGCGCTTACTCAGCCTCTAAGACGGTTTGATCAGGATGGATGGAACGGCCGCCTGGGAATCATAGGAGCCAGGGTTCATATCATTCTGTGTCCGTCTTTTTTACTTATTTCGTTCTTATATATGTATTAATATGATTCCTACATCTGGGAAACTATTTTCTTTAGTTTCGCCTCCCGCTGATATCCTGATTCTTCCGTTCGGATGAATTACATTTGACCCTTGAATGCAGGTGACGCCATTTTGGACTGGTCTTACTGCCACCAGACAGTGTTATTATTAAAATTAAAAAAGACTTGTCGTGTTGAAGGAGTAAAATGATCTCTATATCTGACCCTACACAACTAAAAGTTTCTCCGATTCGGGGAAAAAAAAAAAAATCATCAGGAGAAATGAATAACTTGGGAAAAAAAAAAAAAAAGTTCCCGCCAACGCTGTTAACCACTTTACTTGTCATGTTGTAGTGGTTAATATCTGTTGCTATGGTTACTTACATGAGAGGGAGCATAGGAGCATGAAAGTGCTAATAATGTAAAAAAAAAAATAACCCTTCCATAGCCGGGACAAACGTAGTATACAGTGTCACCTAGCGCCAGATGCTTATGTTTAGCTAATAGTGAGTATGCCAGCCTGAGAGTGTTAATATTGTCAGCATTAACCCTTCCATGGTAGAGACAACTTCTGTATTCTATTCCCGCTATCCCGATTTTACTCATCTGGCCGTGAGTCATAGGAGCCTGAGAGTGTTGATAGCTCTTAATAAGTTTGGTCCTTAAGACGGCCTGATCAGGACTGGTGGAATCGTGGCCTGTGAGTCATAGGAACCCGGTTTTATACGACATAAGTCGCCGTCTTGTGTGTGTGTGTGTGTGTGTGTGTGTGTGTGTGTGTGTGTGTGTGTGTGTGTTAATATTTACCCATCCCCGCTCCGGAGTGGCTGGGGGACGGGTTTTGTTTTCCATCGGTTTGTCTTTTTATTTCTCTGTCTTTTTGTCTGTTAACAACTTTACGCCAAAACTACCGGTGAGATTTTAACTAAATTTACAGGGGCTGACATACTATAATATTCTGATCACCTGATTAAATATTGGGCCAAAGTGGCCGAGGCCCAGGTTGTAGACCCAAAAGATGTTTTATTTAAAAATAGTTTTTTCGCCATAACTCCCTTAAAATTCGTCATATGGAAATGAAACCAAAACCTTAATGTGCATATTTCAAATCTGCATCCTATAACATGCCTCATTACATCAGGGGGGTCACCCCCAGTTGGAGGTAGGGGGTCAATGTCAGGTGGGTCGGGCCTAAAATTTCAAATGGTCATAAAATCATCAATTTTCACCCGATTTATCTCCAAATTTGATATGAGACATCTTTGACTAGATATCCTGTTGTGTTTAGACATCAGCACTAAAATGACTGCCGGGGACGAGTTTGCTGTGCCTTGGCACCGCGTTTTGTTCTAGTATGATTTACTTCTAAAACCACACTTTTCCCTATTTTTCTCACTTCCTCAGATCTTTCTCTCTCACTGCATCGGAATTCTTTAAAGTACTTGATCTAATCCCTTCACGTTGAAATTGTGTGTGTGTGTGTGTGTGTGTGTGTGTGTGTGTGTTCTCGTTAGCGACTGATAATTTTCTCAATACCGTATCGTCATAATCTCGCCTTATTTTTCCCACCCAGAGGTGAGATGAGATACTTTCCAGAAAGCAAGAGAAAAGAGTTATAGTGGGAGAGCTAATGAACAGCATAACCAAAGAAATGGGCCACACTCTCATTCACTTACCATTCACAAACCTAAAATCTTAGTTCACCTCACGGAAATGATCAGCTGGACCTTTTTTAAATACGTTTCTTTATCGATGATCTTCATATGTCATATAATAAAGTCTGTCCGTAGAGAACAATCATATTCAGAAAAGGTGTTCTAAACATTGTCATGTTTATTCTTTTAGAGGTCATCAGACACACTTGATCGCCCGTCAGTTCCCGAGCCTCATTAGCTTCACCATCGCATTGTGTTACATACTCATTTTCCCTGTCTTTAAACAATACTGAATTTGTTATGGTCTCCCACCTCCTTCTAACTTCAGACTCACTCACATATACCATTTTCACTCCCATCCTTATGCCCATTCTCTCCACATCACCGTAACATCTAATGAGCCTTAATGTCAACAGACTTCTCAACTCCGTATCACTCGAAAGACATCATTTCATATCAAGTTCACTCTTTGCACTCTACATACTGTACATTCCTCAGAAACCCAAGTTCCACTGTTACTTGCCCCTGAATATTTGATATAATGTCTTACCAGACTCTCGCACCCATATGTTACTGTGGTCGCTAAAACACCTTCATGCAGTCCTCTTGGAGCATCTACATTCACAACTCTGCTTTTAAGCAAGGCCCTTATAGATCAAGCCAAGTACCTTCTCTCTACTGTTCTGATTTTAAGCGAGTCTGCACATTGAACTATTTCCTGTTGCTGCAGGCCTGTACCAAAACTCCTTCACTGACTCAAGTCTCTCCATTCACGACCAGATAACACAGATAGTCACTTTCCCTCTCACCAACAACGTTCATTCTACACTTATACACATATACTATCAAAGAACAGTGCTGATAAATGACTACAGAAATCTGCACCAGTCTCTGAATCACCTGTAATGCTAAATTAATATCTGTTAAATGTGCTTACTCGGCCTCGAAGACGGTGTGATCAGAACGGCCGCCTGGGAGGCATAGGTTCATATCTAGAATAGTAGTCCGTTTTCTTACCGTCATTTTTATTTTGTTTTTATAGTTGATTTTGGATATTTTCTTCTTCTGAGTAACTATTTTCCTTCGGCTTCACCTTCCACTGACATCCTACTTCTTTATTACGCCTGATTTAAATTAGCCCCTCTAATCCGGGCGACTTCATTTTGGTATTCTTTCTGCCACCACACAATCTTATTATTAAGCTTAAAGAGAAACAACGTTTTGAAGGGGTAGGAAAGAGCTATGTGTCTAACCACATAAACATCAACACTTCTCGCTTCATCTAAATAAAAATCATCAGGAGACGGCAAAACCAAATGAAAAAGACCCCCCCCCCCCAGCTGCCCTGTCAAGCCCATCTCTCGTCATTGTGTTGAAGTGGTTGATTAACATCTGAGAGTGAGTATGGGAGCATGAAAGTGTTAATAGTGTAAAAATTAACCCTTTCATACCCGTTACATAAGTATTATACAGTGTCACCCAGCGCCAAATGCTTTGATATAGCTACTAGTGAATATGCCAGCCTGAGAGAGTTAAGATTGTCAGAATTAACGCTTCCATGATAGAAATGACTTCTGTATTCTCTTCTTGCTATCCCGGTTTTTTCTCAGATGGCAGTGAGTCACAGGAGCCTTAGAGTGTTGATAGCTCTTAATAAGTTTGGTCCTTAAGACGGTGTGATCAGGACTGGTGGAATCGTGGCCTGTGAGTCATAGGAGCCTGGTTTCATAGCTTACTGCGCTGTCTTTTTACTCTTATTTTCATCTTATTTTCTTCAGATTTTTGCATCTCCTTTTTTCCAAGTTTTCCTCTCCTTGTTATAATATCCTTTGACTGCTCGTGTTTATGGGGTCTGTCTCGAACGCTTTCAGTACAAGAGATAATTTCTAAGGAAAATAAAGTAGCCAGAAGTTTGGTTCTTAAGACGGTGTGATCAGGACTGGTGGAATTGTAGCCCATGAGTCAAAGTAGCCAAAAATCATGCCTGGAAAGTGCTCTCCCTCTCTCTCTCTCTCTCTCTCTCTCTCTCTCTCTCTCTCATCTTTTGCTTCTAAGACCACTTTTTCTCTGTTCCCCACTTCGGCTTTTTTTTTTCTCTCTCTCACTGACACCCAAAATTCCTATATATCATTGATTTAATCCAAGGTGGTGGTCGTTTGTGTGTGTGTGTGTGTGTGTGTGTGTGTGTGTGTGTGTGTGTGTGTGTGTGTGTGTGTGTGTGTGTTTTCTGCATTCCTGGAAAGCTGTTGATGATTTTCTCATCACAATTTTTTTTCCCACCAAGACATCAAGTTAAACAGGGTCCAGGAAACAATGGGAATAAGCTATAATCTCAGAGGTAATCAACAGTATAGCCAATGAAATGGTCCAGACACTCATTCGATGAGCCTAATTTTTAAAAACTTGATATCATCGCTCACTTTACAAATGTAGCAAAGAGTAAAGTTGTGGTCTTCGAGAGAAATTAAGTCACTCAGTACACAGTGAGGTTGGATGATGAGGAAATAGAAAATGTGAGTGTATTTCAGTACCTGGGTAGTGTGATGAGTAGGAATGGAAGTTTAGAGAAAGAAGTGCTTGATAGGGTACAACAGGGAAGAAAGGTTGCTGGTTCTTTGAAAGTTGTGTTAAGATACAGGGAATTGCTCATTGAAGTAAAAAACTTATTGCATGATAGCATTGTGATACCAACTCTTAACATATGGAAGCGAAGCTTAGATCTTGTTGGAAGGACAAAAGTCAAGACTGAGGGCAGTGGAAATGAGTTATTGGAGAGGAGCATGTGGAGTTACATGGAGAGACTGACTGACAAATTAGGATGTGATGGGATTTCTTGTGTGGATGTGGATGTGGCAGATAGCTTTAGGAGAAATAAACAGAGGTTGTTTGACCATGTGGAGAGGATGGAAAGCGAGAGACTAGCAAGGAGAGTATGTGAGTTTGTGGAGGAGGGGAAAGGGAGGAGGAGACCGAGGATGCGATGGAGGGATGGAGTGCAGAAGTATATGAGAGAGAGAAGTGTGACCTTGGGGGAGGGCATTGTAATGGCAGGGTACAGGGCCACATAGAGGTGATTTGTTTATGGCCACCAGTTACGGGATTAAGACGTCTGGCTATAGACAGATAGACATATTTTCTTATTTGTCTTTATGGATGAGCTTCATATTTCCTATCAGAAAAGGTTACTCCGTCGACAACAGTCAGGATAAGGAAAAGCTTGCTAATCATTGTCTTGTTCGCGTAATTACTTAGCCCATCAGACTAAGTTGATCGCCTGTCAGATCCCGAGCCTCATGAACTTCAGTACCTCATTTTATTACACACTCATTTACCATGTCTCTCAACATCTTGATGGTCAGCGATGCCTTCTTCTTACTTCAGACTCACTCGCATATACCAAGTTCTTTCTCGAAGCACAGCATTTCCTGTCCTGTTCACTCTGCTCTTCACACACAATCCCCAGAAACGCCATTTCCATTTACTGTTGAGTTTTTGTTCTAATATCAAACCAATTCTCACACCCATATGTTACTGTTGGCACCAAATCATCTTCATGCAGTCCTCTTCCAGCCTCCACATTCAGACCTTTGCATATAACCGAGACCCTTACAGTTCCAGCCAATTTCCTCCTTTCTGTTGTTCTACTTATCACTTAATTTGCACATTTATCTTTTCAATTGCTGCACCTGTGTACCAAAACTCCCTTCCTAATTCAGGTCTGTCTCCATTCACTACCAGAAGACACTGATAGTCACCCTCCCTCTCAACAACATTCATTCTACATTTATCATCGTATACTGTCAAAGCACGGCAATCACAGATATCAAAAGAACTTTGAACCAATCCAGGAATCACAAGGGATGCTAAATTAAAAACTCGATGTGCTCAGCCTGTAAGACGGTGTGATCAGGATGGGTAGAACGGCCGCCTGGGAGTCGTAGGAGCCAGGGTTCATATCCACTGTGAGAGCACTCCGTCCTTTTATCGATATTTGTTTGTCGCTTTTTATTTTTATTTTATTTATTTATTTTTTTTTTTTTTACTTTCTGCATCCCGGGAGCTATTCTTTAGTCTTTCACACACTGATATGCTCATTCTCCTGTGCAGATGAATAAATTAACCTTTTGAATCCGAGTGATGTAATTTTTTCTTTATTATTACTGGTTTCAGACAATTGTATTGAACTTAAGAAAGGCCTCTCGTGTTGAATGGGGATAAAAGGAAGCTATTTATCTAGCGACACAAATTTCGAAAACTCTGTACAAATCTAAATAAAAATCATCATTAGATGATAAAAATAGGATTAAACAGACGTCCTCGGGCTGCTCTTGTTAGCCACTTTACTCATCGTCATGCTGAAGTACATAATTAACAATCTTTGCTATGTTTACTAATATGGGAAGGAGCATGGGAGGCTGAGAGTGCTAATACTGTAAATATTAACCCTTTGGTGGCCGGGACAAACGTAGTATACAGTGTCACCCAGCGTCAGATGCTTATATTTAACTAATAATGAGTATGCCAGATGAGAGTGTTAATATTGTCAGCATTAACCCTTCCATGGTAAGGACAACTTCTGTTTTCTGTATTCCCGGTTGTACTCATCTGGCGGTGAGTCATAGGAGTCTGAGAGTGTTGATAGCTCTTAAGTTTGGTCCTTAAGACAGCTTCAGGACTGGTGGAATCGTAGCCTGAGAGTCATAGAAGCCAGGGTTCACCTCAACTTTCTGCCGTCTTTTGGGAGCAGGGCAGCTCAGTGGCAGAGCGCTTGACTCAAGACCGCAAGGTCAAAAGTTCCCGCCTTCTTCCGGGTAGCTGCCTTGCTGGGAGGGGTAGTGGTTTCCCGTCACCCTAGCAGGTCTATATTATCTATGAAGGTCTAGCTCGGTGGATTATTCCCCTTGCTCATGTAGCCTGTGTACTTATATTTTGTTTTTGTTTTCTTGTGGATTTTGCATCTGATTTTTAACCCCGAGTTTTTCCTTTCCTTATTTTTTTTTTATCATTTAATATCCTGACTCTATTATTTATATTTTATCTCCTTCAAGCCGAAGCCTCTTTTTTTTTTTCCTTCATATGTCAGTCTTCCTTAGATAGATATCATTTGTTTTCGCCTTTATTATGATATCCTTGTACTGAACGGGTTAATAGAGTATGTTTGGAACTCTTTCATTAGAGGACACTATTTCTGGGATGAATAAAGTGGACTGAAGGCAGAAAGAATATAATACAACAGGTGTGATGGTAATGAAGTATTTACCTGCTGTCATTGCCCTACCTGGTGGTGTAGTGGTTAGAAGGCCCCAGTGGAAGTGACGGCCGTGCATAAGTTGGTTACCCCACAGTGTGACTGGAAGTTTGTATGTAAAGCCACCAGGAGAAGTAGGCCGGTCAACTACCCTGAAATGTACCAGACTACGACAGCCTAGCCTAGGGACCCTACGCGTACAAGGGGTAAAGAGGAATTGCCTGTTGCCGTTTTATTTATTTATTTATTTATTTATTTATTTAACCATTCTGATTGTTTTCATGGTTGACAAAATTTGTGCTTTGGCAGTGCATTTATCGTGCCTCGCTAACTGACTGTGTGTGTGTGTGTGTGTGTGTGTGTGTGTGTGTGTGTGTGTGTGTGTGTGTTCTCATTTTATCTCATTATCGGCCTGAGCTATCAACATGAAAGCTTCAGGGTATCAAGATATGGACAAAATCGTGGCCAACTTCGAAAATGGGCACTCGAAGGCAAGGTCAAGGTCACCAAAATAGCTGCCAAAAGCCAACTATTTTTTTTTTCGTCCGCCTTTAGCACCGTTATATCTCATGAATGGCTTGAGCTATCAACATGAAACCTTCAGGGTATCAAGATAGAGCCGAAATCTTGGCCTTGGTCAACAGCATTTTCTGGCGGGCGATTAGCATTCAGATCTCGAATGCTTTTCTTTCATTTTATATATGATTGGATGGAGGTGTATTTTTCACAACAGATGCCTTGTATATTGCATTTCCAATCGTCAATCGCTCGACTATCGAGTGATTTTCTCTACAATACATAGTTCATCAAGCGAACTCGATTCCCGGTCAACTGCTAAGCCTCGTCAACCTCCATACCTCGTTTTTTCATACACCCATTTACCATTATCTGTTCACCTTTTTCTCAGCCTACCACGCCTGCAACCTTCAGACACACTTACATACACTGTTTTCATTACCACATATATCCCCGTTCTCGCCAGTCGACCATACCATCTGAGCACATTCACCTCAACCCTATTGTCATCAGACTCGCTCACTTCACGGCTTTTACGAATCTCGTTAGCTATTCTATCACTGGACACTCTCAGAACTCTCCCTTCCACTGCTCTTCTTCTTGACCTTGTTTTCATGCCACACCTGACTGCTGCGTCCATTCCATTATAGGCCGGATTAAAAAGATTTCACGTTATAGTTTTGCAGCCCCGACACTCCAACCTTTGTATATTATCAAGGCCTTCTAGTAATGTCCACTTTCCTTCCATGTGCTTCCCTATTTTCCACCTCCTTTCCACAGTTACCTCTCTGTTCTTCCATTGCTCACTGGTATCCATAAATTCCCTCACGAATTCGTCACAACATTCACTTTCACATCACTCTGACAGGCGCCTTCCCCTTCATTTAAAATAACTTGACAGATGCCATATACGTTTATGGCGCGACACTCACTGACATGAACAAACTCAACACCAATCACTCAATCACCAGCCATGCTAAATTAATAACTGTGGATATGTTTAGTCAGCCTCTAAGACGGTGTGATCACGATGAATGGAACGCCGCCGTGGAGTAACAGAAGCTTGGTTTCACATTCACCACACAATACCAGTCTTTTTGCTATTTTTTTTAATTATTGTATTGACTTACGCTTTCCATTTCGTTGACTATTTTCCTTTGCAATTACCTGCAATTGATATCCTTATTCCTCTATCCGAATGCATCATGTTGACATTATTTTTCATTTTGATTGGCTTCAAAATATATTATTAAATTTTGGAAAGAATGAGAGAATGGGAATATGGTGTAGGTATATGTGCGGGAGTCAGTGAGAATGAGAGGGCAAGAGAGGGAGTATGTCTGATGATAAGCAAGAAGTGGAAGGAGAATATAAGAGAGTATGGAACAGTGGGTGCAAGGATTGTATGGGTGAGGATGAAAGTAGGTATACAAGCATGGGCGATTGTATGTGTGTATGCTCCAACAGAGGATCGAGTGGCAAGAGTGAAAGATGAGTTTTGGGCGAGAGTAGAAGCATGTATGGACAAGTGTGAGAGGAGCGAGAGAGTGCTGTTGATTGGAGACATGAATGGCAAAGTTGGGAATGTACGAGTGGATGGAGTGGTTGGTCAGCGGGGTGTGCCAGCTGAAGTAGATGGGAATGGTAGTGCTTTGGTGGACATCTGTGCTGGTAAGGGGTTGGCAATAGCCAACACCTACTTTCGTCATAAGATGATCCACCGGTATACATGGAGAGTAATGAGGAGGATGGATGGTGAACTTGTTGAACGAAAGGCAATAATAGACTACGTGTGTGTGGATGAGCGAATGAGAAGACAAGTGTTGGATGCAAGAGTGTGGAGAGGGTGGGGGAATGGAGTCTCGGACCATCACTTGGTGATGGCCAAGGTAGAGCTGCAAAGAAAGTGGTTGAGGAGACGAAGGGGAAGACAGGAGGAAGCAGCTCCTGTGAGAAGAGTGGAGAAATTGCAAGATAGTGAGAAAATGACAGAGTATAAGAGCATAGTGGAAGAAAGATTGGGAAGGTATGAGCTAGAGCAGATGGAAGGGGTGGAAGACGTATGTAAGATATTCACGGAAGAGATAAGCGCAGCGTGTGAGGCGGTTTGTGGAGTGAGGAGGAGATGCAAGGGTGTGCAAGGGACAGCATGGTGGAATGATGAGGTGAAACGAGCTGTGGAACAAAAGAAGAAGGCATATGGTGAATGGTTGGCGAGTAGAGGTAGGGGAGAAGATGAGAGAGAGAAGAGAGAGGTATATGTGAGCAGGAGAAGGGAGGTTAAGAGACTGGTGAAGGAGAGTAAGAAGAAAGTGGATGAAGAGTTAGGGAGGAATCTGAGTGTGAAATGGAGGGAGAGTAAGAAATTGTTTTGGAAGGAGGTAAAGAAAGTAAGGCAGTGTGAAAGGGGAAATAGTAGGGGAGTGAAAGATAAGAATAATAGATTGTTGGTGGAGAAGAGAGAGAAATTGAGGAGATGGAAGGAGCACTTTGAGGATTTGTTGAATGTAGAGAGTGAGAGCAGTGTGAGTATAAGTGGTTGGGGAATGGCTGGGAGAAGAAGAGATGAGAGGAGGGAGGAAGAGATCATTAGGTCGGAAGTAGTGGAAGCGATGAAGAAAATTAAGCTGGGAAAGGCCCCAGGAATTGATGGAGTGTGTGGTGAAGTGCTTAGGTATGGGGGTGAGATTGTTGTGGAGTGGATATGGAAGTTGTGTAGATTGGCATGGGAAGAGGGAAGGGTTCCAGAGGACTGGAAATCAGGTATAATTGTTCCTCTGTACAAAGGAAAAGGGGAGAGAGAAGTATGTGGTAACCATAGGGGTATTTGCCTTCTTAGTGTGACTGGTAAAATATATGGTAGATTCTCATTGATAGGGTTAGGCATATGACAGAGGAGCTAGTTGGAGAAGAACAAGGGGGATTTAGGAAGGGAAAAGGGTGTGTAGATCAGATATTTGTTCTAAGATGTTTAGTGGAGAAGTATCTAGAGAAGCGAAGGAAAGTGTATGCTGCCTTCATGGACTTGGAGAAAGCTTATGACAGAATAGATAGGCAAGGTATGTGGAAGGTATTAAGAATATATGGAGTGGAGGGGAAATTGTTGAGTGCTGTGAAGAGTATGTACGAGGGAGCTAGGGCTACGGTGCGTGTGGATGGTGAGCTGAGTGAGTTCTTTGATCTCAATGTGGGACTGAAACAGGGGTGTGTGATGTCTCCATGGGTGTTCAATATATATATGGATGGGGTTGTAAAGGAGGTGCAAGGTAGGGCAGTGGATGTGGGGGTGGCCCTAATGAATGAGGGTGAGATTTGGAAGCTTCCGGTGTTGCTGTTTGCTGATGATACAGTATTGTTGAGTGAAGATGAATGGGAGTTGCAAGGTTTGGTGAATGAATTTGGGACAGTGTGTAGGAGGAGGAAGCTGAAAGTTAATGTAAACAAAAGTAAAGTTATGGTGTTTGAGAGGAATGAAGTCACAGAGTGTGCAGTGAGGTTGGATGGTGAGGATATGGAGAATGTGAGTGCATTCAAGTACTTGGGTAGTGTGATGAGTAAGGATGGAACTTTGGGGGATGAAGTACGTGAAAGGGTACAGCAGGGAAGAAAGGTTGTCGGTACACTGAAAGCAGTGATGAGAAATAGGGAGGTGAGTATGGAAGTTAAGAAGTCACTGCATGATGGTATTGTGATCCCTACCCTGACGTATGGAAGCGAGGCGTGGACCTTGCAAGAGGGGAACAAGTCAAGAGTGAGAGCAGTGAAAATGAGTTACTTGAGAGGAGCATGTGGAGTGACGTGGAGGGCCAGGTTGACGAATGAAGAAGTAAAGGAACGTTGTGGGGTAGATGTGGATGTGGTTGAAAAGATTAGGAGAAATACACTGAGGTGGTTTGGACATGTGGAGAGAATGGAGAATGAAAGACTGACTAAGAGGGTGTATGTAGGTGAGGCGGAGGGAGGGAGAGGGAGGGGTAGACCGAGGAGGAGGTGGAGGGATGGAGTTGAGAGGTATATGAGGGAGGGGGGGGTGAGTTGGGGGGAGGGTAGTCGAATGGTGGGTGACAGAGTGACTTGGAGGCGTTTTGTCTGCGGCCACCCTTTGCGGGATTAGGGCGTCGGGCTATAGATAGATAGATAGATAGGAAAGACCCCTTGTTTTGAAGGTGATAAAAACAAGGCTTTACTTCAAAACACACACACACAAAAATCTATAACTCTGTCCAAATCGAAATTAAAAATATTCATGAGAGGACAAAAATAAATGAGTAAGACGTCCACGGGCTGTGCCGTTAACCACTTCACTCTTCATTGTGTTGAAGTGGTAACTGCTGCCTTACTTAGTCATATAAAATGAGCATAGAAGTCTGAGTGTTTTAATACCATCAGAACTGACTCGCTCACAGTCGAAACAAATGTAGTATAATATTTCAGCTAACGTCAGATGCTTATATACAGCTAAAATTGAGTATACGAGACTGGGAGTGTTAATACTGTAACCATTAACTCTCTCATGGTCGGGATAACTTCTGTATTATATTGCCACTAACTCAATTTTGCTCATCTGGCTGTGAGTCATAGGAGCCTGAGAGTGTTAATCGTTCGATAAGTTTGGTCCTTAAGACGGTGTCGTCAGGACTGGTGGAACCGTGGCCTGTGAGTCGTAGGAGCCCGGGTTCACTGTTGCTACTATACTGTCTTTTTTATATCTACATATGCATATTTCTCCTCTGATACTTTCTTGCGTTCAAGCTTTTCTTATTTTCCTTAACTTTCCTTTTTTTTTATTTCTTCTCCTGTGATAACTTAAATTTCCCTATGTCGGTAATTTATACCCTTTAAGCCTGGAACGATTTTCTTTTAGCCACCCTAAATATAGATGAATAATATGTTTAATAATAGTGTCTTTGGGCTGAAAAGGTTAATGGAAGATCTGTTTGGAACCCTTTCAGTGCGAGAGACCATTTCCAAGTTGAATAAAGTGATCTAAAGACACCAAGAACAAAACACAAAAGGCGACAACTTAGCGAAGAATGGATGGATGGATGGATGGGTGAGTGAGTGAGAAGAGGCTGGATGGATTGGTGTATAAACGGCACGGGGATGGACGGATGAATATGTGTGAGATGGGTTTGGATGTATTGGTGAGTTGGCGGTAGGTGGAATGATGGATGAGTGAGAGGGATATCTGAAAATGGAGAAGATATATTAGTGAATGAGGGGTAGGTGGGTGGATGGATGGATGGATCACTAGGTAGGTGAGTGGGGGGTAGATATATTGGTTGATAAGAGGTGAGTGGATGGATGGATGTGTGAGTGAGAAGGATTTGGATGGAATGGTGTATGAGAGGCAGCTGGATGGATGGATGAAATTGTAAGAGACAAGGGGACAGATATGTTGGTTAATAAGGAGGAAGTGGATGGGTGGGTGGATGGATGGATGGATGGACGAGGGTGTATGAATGGATGGGTGGATGTATGGGCAGGGGATGTATTTAGTTACTTTCATTCTTATGGCGTTCATAGTCGACACAGTGTTCTTCTTTACCAGACCATTCTTTTTGCCATCCCCCCCCCCCTCTCTCTCTCTCTCTCTCTCTCTCTCTCTCTCTCTCTCTCTCTCTCTCGTGTGTGTTTGTCTTTTTGTTTATTTGTTTATTTAGCTTGCGACTGATGCTTCTATCATCATCATCATCTCATCCATTTTTCCCACCCAGAGGTGAGGTGCGGTAGGCCCCAGAAACCAAGGGGTAAAAAGTTATATCGGTAGAGCTAATCAACATCATAGCCAATGAAATGGGCCACACTTTTTTTTTTTTTTTTTTTTTTTTTTTAAGGTTCGTGGCTTTATTAACTACAGGCACCACAAGGCGCCGTTGGACACAGTGGTGGTGTTACAGTATCGTGGTGCACATGGCAGGTACAGATTATAATTGACAAATATGTCATTGCACATGTGTTCAATGGGCATAACGCCTCACTAGCTAACTAAGCTAATTATACAACTGGTGTTAATTGTTGTCAATGTTTCATATGGTATTCATTTAAAAAAATAATAACGAAATAATAATAATAATAATAATAATAATAATAATACTGTAATAATAATCGTAGTAGTAGTAGTAGCAGTAGCAGCAATAATAATAATAATAATGATAATAATAATAATAATTCTTCATTATCATCACTGCAGCATCATCATCATTATAATGTACAACTACAATGGGCCACACACTCATTCGTGTACTATTCAACCACTTAGAATCATCTCTAAACTCAGAGAAATTATCAGATGGACACATATTTTTTATGTTTTATTGTTTATAGATTAGCTTCATATTTCCTATACAGAACGCCAGTCCATCAACAACAAGCAAGTTCAGGAAAGCGTCGCTAAGCATAGTCATGTTCTTCTCATTACATAGCTCATCACATCTCGATGGCCTGCCTGATCCCGAGCCTCATCATCTTTAATTCCTCAGTTAATTATACACTAATTTTCCCTGTGTCTCAACTTTCTTGATGGTCTGCCACACCTCCCATCATCAGACTGACTCATATATACCATTTTCACTCCCTTATACCCATTTTCTCTATATTACCGTAACATATTCAGCCCTGGTGTTAACAGACTTCTTTACTCAAAATCGTTTTCGAATCACATCATTTCGTATCCAGAACACCTTAGCACTCCATGCACATTCCTTACAAACTCCATTTTCTCTGTTCTTCTTCATGAGTTTCTTATATTATCACACCAAAGTCACACACATCTGCTACTGTGGGCACTAAGATACTTTCATGCAGTCCTCTTGCAGCCTCCACATTCATAACTTTTTTCATAACCAAGGCTCTTATCGGACCAGTCAGTTTCCTTCTTTTTGCTATTCCATTTTCCTCTTAATCAGCATATTTAGTCCTCCCTTTTATTACTGAACCCGGTTATCATAATTCCCCCACTAATTCGTGTCTCCATTCACAACCAACTATCGTTGCCAATTTCCCTCTCAACAACAACGATCATTCTACACTTATTAACATATGCCATCAAAGCACGGCGCTCATACGTATCAAGAGAACTATGCACCAGTCTCTGCATCTCCACCGATAATTAAAAACTGTCCATGCTTACTCAGCCTCTAAGACGTTGTGATCAGGATGGACAGAGCGGCCGCGTGGGAGTTACAGGAGCAAGGGTTTATATCATAACCACTTCGTCTTTTTACTGATGATTATATTTCGTTTTCAACAAGGAAATTAGTGTGATGAACGTATCTTCATATCTTGCGTCTGGTGTTCTGCGAGTACCTATTGTTTATTCATTTTTCACTCATTACCTGTGTATGTGTGTCATTTTATTTATTTTTCATTCACTACCTGTGTGTGTCATTTCATATCCTGTACTCTCTTGCACTTCACATACATTCCCCCAAATCCCCTCCTCAACTGCCCGTACCTTCGTTTTTGTTATAACATTACACAAAAGCCTCACACCTATATGATACTGTGGGGCACTAAAACACTTTCATGCAGTCCTCTTGCAGCCTCCACAGTCACACCTTTGCTTGTAACCAAGGCCCTTATAGATACAGCCATTTTCCTCCTCTGTGGTATTCTGATTTCCAATTAGTCTGCACATGTAACTTTTCTATTGCTTTTCCCTGGTACCAAATATCCCCCTCTAAATCAGGCCTCTCTCCATTCAGGACCAGATAACACTGATAGTCACTTTCCCTCTCAACAACAACGTTCATTCAACACTTATCACCATATACTGTCGAATCATTGCGCTCACAGATATCAATAGAACTTTGCACCAGCCCATGAATCACCACCGATGCTTAATTAAAAAAATGTCGATGTGCTTACTCAGCCTCTAAGACAGTGTGATCAGAATGGATAGAACGACCGACTGGGAGTCATGGGAACTAAGATTCATATCCATAAATGAAGTAAGACGTCTTTTTATCGATATTTGTGTGATGCTTCTCTTTTTCTCGGGGAATTTCTACTTTTGGGAAATTATTTTCCTTTAGTCTTTTCTTACACAGTTGTGCTCATTCTCCTATGAGGATGAATTAAATTAACCCTTTGAATCTGGGTGAATTTTTTATTTTCTTAATATTATTAATATGAGAAAATTGTGTTCAACTTAAGATCTCTCGTTTTGAAGCGGGATGAAAAAAAAAAAAAGAAGAAGGATATTTATTTAACCACACAAATTTTGAAAATTCTATCCCAGTCTAAATAAGAGTCATGATGAGACGGTAAAAATAAGATTAAAAAGACGTCCTCGGGCTGCACAGTTAACCATATCACTCGTCATCGGGTTGGTGATTAATTAACAACTGTTGATATGTTACCCATCTGAGAGTGAGCAGGGGAGGCTGAGAGTGTTAATACTGTTGAATTAACCCTTTCATGGCCGGGACAAATGTAGTATACAGTTTCACGTAGCACCAGAATGCCAGCATAAGTGTTAATATTGTTAGAATTAGCTCTTTCATGGTAGAGATAACTTTTGTATTCTGTTCCCACTATCCCAACTTTACCCAACAGGCCGTGAATCATAGGAGCCTGAGATTGTTGAGAGCTTAGTCCTTAAGATGGCGTGATCATGACTGGTGAATCGTGGCCTGTGAGTCATAGGAGCCCTGTTTCATTCCTTGCGGCACGATCTCTTTACTTTTATTACCACAGGATTACCAGGCCCTGCCCCGGAGGGCCTCGGGGCCGGGTACTGTTTTCACTCGGTTTGTTTGTTTGTTTGTCTATCTGTCCCTTAACAACTTAATGCGAGAACTACTTATGCGATTTTAACTAAAATTACAGGGATGATGGGCAGTGACCTTTTGATCACCTGATTAATACTTGGCCCACATTGGGCAAAGGCACGGCCTTCTCAAACAAAGCCTCTTCATAGAAAACGTGACATCACTAGTGAAGGCCAAGACAGGCCCAGCCAACCCACTCTCCTACCAACAATACATCTTGCCAATAACTGATTCCAGTCCTTTGGAAGTAATATCTTTTATATATCATTTGACGTAAAATCTACATTCAGTTATATATATATATATATATATATATACATAATCACACAGAGCAGTTGATCATACTGCTTCATTTTTACACGTCTTAATCTTGCATTTATTATTTAGTTGAAAAAGTAATATTTTTCACCAGGATAATATGAAAAACTCTATTGAACTTATAAACAGGAAACGAATTTTATTGACAGTCGAACTGTAATTATAAGTTTCAAAATCAAACCTATGTACACCTGACACAGGCAGCTCTACCTTTTGTTTAACCCGTCACGTCCCGACCGATTTTCCACCACCAACTCCCCACAGTCCTGACCAATTTTGGAAAAAAAAAATTTTGGCTCAAACCTCCGCTTTTGGTGAGAAACATCGAAAATTCATAGAGAAATCGTTCACCTTAGGTTTTAAATACTCGATACAGATAGCAGTACTCCTTACCTTACTGGGTTTTCTATCAGGCTGGCTCCAAAGAAAACGAGTTCTATGGGAGGGTAAATATTTCACACCGCTCATAAACGGTATTTATTTATTTATTTGGTACGAATTTATATGTAGTACGAGAGTATATTGGTTTTCAAACAGTAATGTAGGCAATATAAGCATTGTTTCACTCACTAACACATCAAAATACCTGACCTTTTTTTGGCAACATTACCTGATCATCATTTCCGACTGTTTCTTCCTCTAATGCAACATAAACTTTGTCCTCCACATTGTCATCGATTGGGGAATCACTCTGGCCCTGAATGCCTTTATTGGCCAGATCACTGGTAACAGGTGAATTGACGAGACAATGGCACGCAGGGAGGGGAGGTCATGCGGGGTAAGGCATTGTCCCTGCCTGGCATCTTGTAGAGGAATAGAGGAAGGTGTCCTGTGTATACGTACCAAAAATTATGCTCGAAAATTGAAAATTACGGATATTATGAACCTTGCAATTGCGCGACGTACCAGTATGTCGACGGGTCTAGGTGTGACAAAACGTTGCGACGTACCCATACGTCGACGGGATGCCTCGGGTTAATCTAACATAATAAAGGCTGCAGGGATACAATAGATGCATTTTGTTATAAATACATCATACCACTAATATTTCACTTAATCATTAATTATAATGATATGGAGGATGAGATGGAAGGATGGGGTGGAGAGGCATATGGGAGAGGGGGGGTGTGAGTTGGAAGCGGGGCAGTGAAATGACGGGGGACAGGGCAATGTGGAGGCGATTTGTCTGTGGCCACCCTCAACAGGATTGAGGCATCTGGCAATAGATAGATAGATTAATTATAATATAATTAATATAATAATGTATTTCTGACCACAGGTAGGCAGGACATTTTGGCATTTTGGAAGGGACTTCATCATCACGAAGCTGGGGGTTATTCAACAGAACAGTAATTCGTCTGCCTGACTGTTCGTCAAAATATGAAGTTCCCACTCAATATCTTCTGGTTGGAAGTGTTGGTCACATACCTGCAACACGAGTTGTCTGTAATCTACCTATTTCATCTGTGTTTTTATACAACCGTTAAAATTTGTGAAAGTCTAATTTAGATTGTTTTACTGTTTATTATTATTATTATTATTACTATTATTATTATTATTGTTGTTGTTGTTGTTGAAATTATGAATATTAATGGTAATATATAATATTATGTTTTTTATTTATAATGAGAATATCTGGCAAAACGGTAAAATGTTTGTTGGTATGCCACCCCAAAAAAATATTCACATCTCTCCCGCACAATATCAGTATCATTAATAATAATACCGGTACTGAGAACAGCAATAATAATAATGATAATATATTAATAATATTTTCTTTTCATCACAAATGAAAGAATGTCTGGCAAAACGATTAATTCTTAGTTGGTATGCCACACGAAAAAAATATTCACTTCTCTCCCGCACATTATCATTAATAATAATACTAATAAGAATAATAATGGTAATTATTTTTAATATTATTACATTTTCATCTAAAGTGAGAGAATGTCTGGGAAAACGATAAATATTTGTATGGTACCGGTATGCCACACGAAAAAAAAAAATTACTTCTCTCCAGCATATCATATTTTCTGTATCCACTGTTTTCATCGAACAAGTATATGGTACCATTATGTGCTCGGTATTACTATATCTTTTTGACGAGAAACACAATATAATTCATGGTACTTACCCTGCTGTGCTGAGAAATAACATAGCTTTCCCGTTTAATGGCGTTCAACCACTGTGCAGATTGTTTTTCACACTTTTGGAACCAAAATACATGAACTTTATGTCCCGATTTGTAGTTACCCCTACACAGGGGTACACAACACTTAAGGGCATTGTTTCTTTAACACTGTGTTTGCTCTGTACAAGAACACTAGGTGATTTGTATGTAAAAAACTGCTTTGAATACGGGCAAGAACGTGACCCCACCAAAATTTTCTCTTATACTGAGGTCACGTTGTTCCGAGTCCGCTGGCCCACGGGAGATGACGCAGAGCTTTCTCACCCCCCCCCCCACTGAGCAGGCCTGTTTGAGAAGACCGTATCAAAGGCCCAGGCTGGAGGCCCAAAAAGTGTAAAAAAAAAAAAAAAATAGAAAGTAAAAAAAAATGTTTTTTTTTTATAACTCCTTTCAAACTCGTTTTACTGACATGAAACCAAACATAAAGGTGCATCTTTCAAATCTGCATCCTATAACATCCCTCATTACATCAGGGGAGATCACCCTCCAGTTAGCGGTAGGGAGGCCAAGATCAGATGAGTCGGGCCTAAGATTTCAAATGGACATAAAATTGTCAATTTTGATCCGATTCACTCAAAATTTTATATGTGACATCTTTGACTAGATATCCTATTGTGTTTATATATCAGCACTAACATGCCTGATGGGAACGGGTTGGCTGTGCCTTGGTACCGCTTCTTGTTTTCATATTGTTTCCTTAGGAACTTTTACTTACGTAGCCTAATTATTTCTTAATTTAGTATCCTGCTTTCTGTTATATATATTTTACCTCCTTCCAGCCGAAGACCCCGCCTTTTTTTTTTTTTGTTCTGGCTTGTGATAGATATTTCTTTATTCGTCCTCAATATGATATTCGAGAACTGAGCGAGTCAATGGAGTCAGTTTGTAACTCTTTCAGTAGAGGAGACTATTTCTAAGGTGAATAAAGTGGAATGAAAGCAGAAAGATTATAATGCAAAAGGTGTGATGGTAATGAAGTATTTACCTGCTGTCATTGCCCTACCTGGTGGTGTAGTGGTCAGAAGGCCCCAGTGGAAGTGACGGCCGTGCATAAGTTAGTTACCCCACAGAGTGACTGGAAGTTTGTCTATCATGTAAAGCCACCCAGAGAAGTAGGCCGGTTAACTACCCTGAAATGTACCAGACTACGATAGCCTAGCCTAGGGCCCCTATGCGTACAAGGGGATAAAATGGAATTGCATGTTACCGTTATATTTACTTATTTATTTATTTATTTGGTGCATTCTACTGGTGTTCATGGTTGACCAAAGTTTGTGTGTTGCCAATGCACTTCGTCTGCCTCACTGACAATGTGTGTGTGTGTGTGTGTGTGTGTGTGTGTGTGTGTGTGTGTGTGTGTGTGTGTGTGTGTGTGTGTGTGTGTGTGTGTGTGTGTGTGTGTGTGTGGTGGCTAGTGACTAATTTTATCATCGCCACCTTCTCTTCCCAAATAGAGGTGAGGTGAGATAGGGTCTAGTCAGCAAGGGAGACAGAGTTATAGAGCGAAAGCAAATCAACACTATAGCCAATACAGTGGGATACACACACATTCACCTAGCATTCAGACACCTACAATCATTGCTCACCTCACAGAAATTATTATCTGCACGTATTTATTTTTTTATTTTTTTATTTTTATAAATGGGCTTCATATTTTCTATCATAGAAGGTCAATCCGTCGATAAGAGTCAAGAAACGGGGTTCTAAGTACTGTCATGTTCCCCTTCATTCATCCGTCATCAGACCAACTCCATTGCTTGTCAGGTCCCGGCCCTTCTCAAATTCAGTTTCTCATTTAATTTCACACTCATTTTCCCTGTCTGTCAACCTTCTTAATCATCTTGCACGCTTTCTCCGCTCCTCATATTCACTAACATCCTTTCCATTCCCCAGATACTTATTTTCTCCATAAGACAATACCATCTAAAAATTTTGTTCAGCCTTGTGTTAACATAGTTCATTACCCCACGTCTCTGTAGAATTACATCATTCAATGTCCTATCCACGCTTTGCACTTCACACACACACACAAACACACACACACACACACACACACACACACACACACACACACATACTGTACACACACACACACACACACACACACACACACACACACACACACACACACACACACACACATCTCGAAAACCCCATTTCCACTGCTCTTGCTCTTGAGTTTTTGTTTTAATATCACACCAAAGTCTTACACCCATATGTTACTGTGGGTACTAAAAATTCTTCATATACTCCTCATGCCGTCTCCACATTCACACCTCTTCTTACAACAAATGCCCTTGTATCTCTAACCACTTTCTTCTGTTCTACTTTCCACTTAGTCTCCACATTTAATTGTTTCTCTGTTTCTTCACCCATGTACCAAGATTCCATCACTAATTCGTGTCTCTTCATTAACTACCAGATAACACTGATAGTCACTTTCCCTATCAACAACAACGTTCATTGCACACTTCTCAACATATACTCTCCAGTTACGGCGTTAACAGATATCAATAGAACTCTTCGCCAGCCCCTGAATCACCTTGGATCCAAAATTAAGAACTATCGATTTGCGTTCTCATCCTCTAAGACGGTGTGATCAGGATGGATAGAACGGCCTCCTGGGAGTCATAGGAGCTTGGGTTCATATCCCTCCGAAGGGCTTGTCCGTCTTTTTAAGGATATTTTTAGTTCCCATTGATAGTTTATTTTTTCTGCATCTGGTGAAATATTTTCCTATACTTTATTCTCATCCAGATGTACTCTTTCTTCTACATGGATACTTTAAATTAACCCCTTGAATCCGAGGGTCATCATTTTGGTTTATTCTTTCTGTCACCAGAAAATCTTAGTATTATTTTTAAGAAATACCTCTTGTTTTGACGGGGATGTAAGAAGGCTGCATTCAACGCCTACAAATCAAGAAGTCTATCCTAACCACACAAATGTTAGACAATTCCTGGAACTCTAAACCAGAAACAAAAAACATCAGATTAAAAAAATTAAAAAAAAAAAAGACGATCTCGGGCTGCGCTCTTACCCACAAAACTCGTCATCGTGTTGAAGTGGTTAGTTCATGACTTTCTTTGTTTACTTACATGAGTGAACATGGGAGGCTGAGAGTGTTAATACTGTAAAAATTAACCCTTTCATGGCCGGGACAAACGTAGTAGCCTATACAGTGTCACCTTGCGCCAGATACTTATTTTTAGCTAACAGTGAGTATGCCAGCCTGAGAGTGTTAATATTGTTAGCATGAACACTTCCTTGATAGAGATAACTTCTGTATTCTATTCCCGCTATCACGATTTTACTTCTCTGGCCGTGAGTCATAGGAGCCTGAGAGTGTTGATAGGTGTTAATAGGTTTGGTCCTTCAGGCGGCGTGATCAGGACTGGTGGAATCGTGGCCTGTGAGTCACAGGAGCCCGGGTTGACGTGTCACCTCGCAGTCTTTTTACTTTAATTTTTGTTTTCTTGTGTTTTTTTCCCATGTTCTGTTCTCGAGATGCTATTTTTTCATTGAATATTATCCTAAGTTCTATTATCAGTGCTCTTCCTGCTTCCGACCAAAGCCGTGTTTTTTTTTTTTTTCTTTTTTATCTACATTTGGCTCGTGATTGTTTGTTGTTCTCCTTCATTGTTATATCCTTGGACTGAACGTTCTAATTGAGTCTGTTTCTAACTAGTGCACTACAAGAGATCATTTCTAAGGTAAATAAAGTAACCTGAAGTTTGGTCTTTAAGACGGTGTGATCAGGACTGGTGGAATCGTAGCCCGTGAGTCATAGGAACCCGAGTTCACATCATGTTACCTTCGTCTTTTTTTTTTTTTTTTTTTTTTTTTTTTTGAGGGGGCAGCTAGTATTTCTTGTACCATTTCTTCTGTAACCACTTTTTCCCGCCTTTTTCCCAGTTCACTTTTTTTTCTCACCCACTGACAGAACCGGATTTAGGCATAAGCTAAACAGGCTACATCTTAGGGCCTCACAATCGGCACGGAAATCGCATTTTTTTTTTTTTTTATGTTATGTGGTTGATAAGAGTAGGTAAGAGATGGGTGAGAGCTAGGAGGGTTAGGTGTGGCAAGGAGGTTTTGAAAGTGAGTGAGTTGGATAAAAGAGAGAAAAAGATAGAGTACTAGGAGAAATTGAAAGATGAGTGGAACGCAGTGAAAGATCGGGAAAATGGCAGTGTGGAGGAGGAATGGCAATTGTTTAAGAGTGCTGTGGTGGGGCATGCAGAAGAGGTGTGTGGTGTGAGACGTGTGGGTGGTGGTTTAAGAAAAGGAAGTGAATGGTGGTGCGAGGAAGTAAGTATGGCTGCGGCTGAGAAGAGACGTGCATATGAAGTGTGGCTGCAGAGGAAGGATGAGATGTCATATAAAAGGTATAAGGAAAAGAGGAATAGGGCGAGAAGGGCTGTGCGTGATGCTAAAGTGGCAGCAGATGAGAGGTGGGGTAGGCGGATGACAGAGAATTTTCAACAAAATAAGAAAATGTTTTGGAAGGAGGTGAAAAGGGTGCGAAAGAGAGAGAGTCTGGGAAGAAAGAGGATGGAAGGATGTTAATTGAGATGGATGCAGTAAGGAAGAGATGGGCAAAGTATATTGAAAGATTGTTAAATGTAGAGGAGGAAAGGGTGGCTGTGATTGTGGCGGATGGAAGGGTGCAAGGAATAAATGTGTTGGGAGAGTTGAATGATTCTTTGATCACGAAGGAGGAAGTGGAGAAGGCAGTAAAGGAGATGAAAACAGGGAAAGCTGCAGGTATGGATGGGTGTGCTGTGGAGTGCCTGAAGGGTGGTGGAGTGACTATTGTTGACTGGTTAGTAAGATTGTTGAATGTGTGCTTTGTGAAAGGTATGGTGCCAATTGACTGGGCAAGTGCTTGTGTGGTCCCGTTGTATAAAGGCAAGGGTGATAAGTATGAATGTACTAGCTTTAGGGGTCTAAGTCTGTTGAGTGTTGTAGGTAAGGTGTATGGTAGAGTGTTAATTATGAGAGTTAGAGAGGGTACAGAGGTAGTGATTGGTGATGAACAGTGTGGCTTTAGGAGAGGGAGGGGATGCGTGGATCAGGTGTTTGCTGTGAGACAAGTGTGTGAAAAGTATTTAGCGAAAGGCAAGGATGTGTTTTGGGCATTTATGGATTTAGAGAAAGCGTATGATAGAATTGATAGGGAGGCTTTGTGGACTGTTTTAAGACTGTATGGACTTGATGGTAGGTTACTAAAAGGGGTGTAAAGTTTTTATGTAAATAGTAGAGCGTGTGTAAGAGTGGGAAATGCTGTGAGTGATTGGTCTCCCGTGAGAGTGGGGCTGCGACAGGGATGTGTGATGTCGCCTTGGTTGTTTAATATTTACATGGATGGTGTTGTAAGGGAGGTGAATGCAAGAGTTTTAGGTGGTGGTCTGAGTCTGGTGAATGTTGATGGTGGAGAGTTGAATCTGAATCAGCTGCTGTTTGCAGATGATACTGCACTGGTGGCTGATTCAGAGGAGAAATTGAGACAGTTGGTAGAGGAGTTTGGAAGGGTGTGTGAAAGGAGGAAATTGAAAGTAAATGAGAATAAGAGTAAAGTGATGAAATGTACGAGGTTGGTAGATGGTAGGGGGATGAATATAGTTTTGAATGGCGAGTTGCTTGAGGAGGTAGAGTGTTTTAAATATCTAGGGTCACATGTTGCTGTGGATGGAAGAATAGATGCAGAAGTGAAGTTTAGAATAAATGAAGTAGGAAAGGTGCTGAGGGGAATGAAAAAAGTGTTTAGATGTCGTTCGCTTAGAATGGATGTAAAGAGAAGGCTGTATGAGGGTGTCGTGGTACCGACTGCGTTATATGGGGCTGAAACATGGATTATGGGTGTAGCAGAGAGGAAAAGTTTGAATGTAATGGAGATGAGGTGTCTGAGGAGTATGTGTGGAGTGACGCGTATGGATCGAGTGCGAAATGATGAAGTGCGAAGGAGAACTGGAGTTGTTCGGGAGATGGCTGATAGAGTTGAGCAGAGGGTGTTGCGATGGTTTGGGCATATGTCAACAGACTTTTTTACTCCACATCTCCTTCGAGTCTCATCACTTCCTTTCCTATGCTATCCATTATTTGTACTCCTCACACATTACTCAGAAACTCCATTTCCACTACTCTTGTTTTCGAGTATTCGTTCTATTATCACACTACAGTAAAGTCTCACACTCACATATTACTGTGGGCACCAAAGCACTTTCATGCAGTCTTCTTGCAGCCTCCACATTCGCACCTTTTCTCATAACCGAAACCCCTATAGATCTAGCTTCTTTCCTTCTCTTTGTCATTTTGATTTCCACTTACTCCTCACATTTATTTTCTACTACTACATCCGGATACCAAAACTCCCTCGCTAGTTCAAGTCATTCTCCATCTGCTACCAGGTAACACTGATAGCCACTTTCCCTCTCAACAACAACGTTCCTTCTACACTTCTCACAATATACTATCAAAGCACGTAGTTCATAGTCATCCGATCTCTGCTCCAATCTCGTAATGGCCAGCGAAGCTACTGTAAAAAAAATGTTGATGTGTTTACTCATCCTCAATGACGGTGTGATCATGATGGATAGAACGGCCGCCTACAAGTCATAGGAGCCAGCGTTCATATCCTATCTGCTGTTCCGTCATTTTACAAGTATTATTGTTTCGTATTTGTAGGTCTTATGCAGTACTTTCTTTTTC
This sequence comes from Coenobita brevimanus, assembly GCF_032717465.1. Lineage (NCBI taxonomy): Eukaryota > Metazoa > Arthropoda > Malacostraca > Decapoda > Coenobitidae > Coenobita > Coenobita brevimanus. The sequence continues at coordinate 43,638,331 of NC_137050.1, read as the reverse complement.
TTAGTAACCATAATCGTTTGGTTTCACATCCCATTTGTATCTTCATTTTTGTACACGGATATATTAAATTAACCCCTTCAATCTGCGTTACGTCATTTGGTTTATTCATACTGCCACCAGACAATCTTATTATTACCCTTAAGAAAGACCCCTTGTCTTGACTGGGATAAAACATGTTGAATTAAACCCCTGCAGATATAAAAGATTATCTCGACCAGACACAAGTTCGAAATTTCTTTCCTAACCAAAATAGAATTCATCTGAAGACAAAAAAAAATAACATGAAAAAGACGTCCCCGGACTGCGCTGTTAACCACATCACCCGTCATCGTTCTGAAATGGGTTATTACCACCTATGGATTATATATATATATATATATATATATATATATATATATATATATATATATATATATATATATATATATATATACTTAGTTATCTGAGTTTGAATAAGGAAGACTGAGAGTGTTAATACTGTAAAAATTAACCATTTCATGGCCGGAACAAACACAGTATACAGTGTCACTAGCGCCAGATGCTTATATTTAGCTAATAGTGAGCATGCCAGCCTGAGAGTGCTAATACTGTCAGCATTAACCCTTCCATGGTAGAGATAACTTCTGTATTCTATTCCCGCTATCCAGATTTTACTCATCTGGCCGTGAGTCATAGGACCTGAGGGTATTGATAGCTCTTAATAAGTCTGGTCCTCAAGACGGCGTGATCAGGACTGGTGAAATCGTGGCCTGAAAAGCATAAGAGCCCGGTGTCACACTTCCCTTCCCAGTCCTTTTATTTTCATCTTACATCCTTGTGGCTTTTGCGAGTAATTTTTTTAAGAACATTTCCCTTCCTAATTATTTTTTCACTTAATATTTCTCAATCCAACCGAAGCCATTTATTTCTCTCCTGGCCTGTGATAGATATTTTATTTTAATTCTTATTTTTTCTGATAACATAAATTGAACAGGTTAATGAAGTCTGTTTTGGAACTCTTTCAGTAGAGGAGACTATTTCTAAGGTGAATAAAGTGGACTGAAGGCAGAAAGAATATAATACAAAAGGTGTGATGGTAATGAAGTATTTACCTGCTGTCATTGCCCTACCTGGTGGTGTAGTGGTCAGAAGGCCCCAGTGGAAGTGACGGCCGTGCATAAGTTGGTTACCCCACAGAGTGACTGGAAGTTTGTCGATCATGTAAAGCCATCAGGAGAAGTAGGCCGGTTAACTACCCTGAAATGTACCAGACTACGGGAGCCAAGCCGAGGGCCCCTACCCGTACAAGGGGGTAAAATGGAATTGCTTGTTAACGCCGTATTTATTTATTTATTTGTTTGTTGCATTCTACTTATGTTCGTGATTGACCAAAGCTTGTGCGTTGCCAGTGCACGTCGCTTGCCGCACTGACTCTGTGTGTGTGTGTGTGTGTGTGTGTGTGTGTGTGTGTGTGTGTGTGTGTGTGCGTGCGCGTGCGTGCGTGCCCGCGCGCGCGCGCGCGATTGCTAGTGATTAATTTTATCATCATCGCTACCTCCTCTTCCCAAATAGAGGTGAGGTGAGATAGGGTCTAGTCAGCAAGGGAGACAGAGTTATAGAGCGAATGCAGATCAACACTATAGCCAATACAGCGGGACACACACACATTCATCTACTATTCAAACACCTAGAATCAATTCTCACCTCACAGAAACTATTATCTGCACGTACTTTTTTCTTTTTTATAAACGAGCTTCATATTTTCTATCACAGAAGGTCAATCCGTCGACAACAGTCAAGTTAATAAAAGGATTCTAAGTATTATCATGTTCCCGTTCTTTAATACCTTATCAGACCAACTTGATTGTTTGTCAGGTCCCGGGTCTTCTCAAATTCAGTTTCCCATTTAATTTCACGATCATTATCCCTGTCTATCAACCTTCTTAATGGTCTGCCACGCTTTCTCCCCTCTTTCGTATTTACTCACTAACGTCATTTTCATTCCCCAAATATTTATTTTCTCCAGAAGACCATACCATTTAAAGATTTTGTTCAGCCTAGTGTTAACATACTTCGTTACTCCTCGTTTCTCTAGAATTAGATCATTCACTGTCCTATCCACGTTTTACACTCCACACAGACATCTCGAAAACCCCATTTCCACTGCTCTTGCTCTTGAGCTTTTGTTCTAATATCACATCAAACTCTCACACCCATATGTTACTGTGGGTACTAAAAAACCTTAATATAATCCTCTTGCTGTCTCCACATTCACACCTCTGCTTATATCCAAGGCCCTTGTATCTCCAACCACTTTCCTTATTCTGTTCTACTTTCCACTTAGTCTCCACATTTAACTGTTTCTCTGTTTCTTCACTCGTGTACCAATATTCCATCACTAATTCGTGTCTCTTCATTAACTACCAGATAACACTGATAGTGACTTTCCCTGTCCACAACAACGTTCATTGCACACTTCTCAACATATACTCTCCAGTTACGGCGTTAACAGATATCAATAGAACTCTTCGCCAGCTCCTGAATCACCTTGGATCCAAAATTAAGAACTATCGATTTGCGTTCTCATCCTCTAAGACGGTGTAATCGGGATGGATAGAACGGCCTCCTGGGAGTCATAGAAGCTTGGGTTCATATCCCTCCGAAGGGCTTGTCCGTTTTTTTAAAGATATTTTTAGTTCCCATTTATAGTTTTTTTTTTTTTTTTTCTGCATCTGGTGAAATATTTTCCTATACTTTCTTCTAATCCAGATGTACTCTTTCTTCTACGTGGATACTTTAAATTAACCCCTTGAATCCGAGGGTCATCATTTTGGTTTATTCTTTGTCACCAGACAATCTTAGTATTAATTTTAAGAAATACCTCTTGTTTTGACGGGGATGTAAGAAGACTGCATTCAACGCCTACAAATCAAGAAGTCTATCCTAACCACACAAATGTTAGACAATTCCTGCGACTCTAAACAAAAAATAAAAAACATCAGGAGATTATAAAATATATAAAAAAAAAAGACGTTCCCAGGCTGCGCTCTTACCCACAAAACTCGTCATCGTGTTGAAGTGGTTAGTTCATGATTTTCTTTGTTTACTTACATGAGTGAACATGGGAGGCTGAGAGTGTTAATACTGTAAAAATTAACCCTTTCCTGGCCGGGACAAACGTAGTAGCCTATACAGTGTCACCTTGCGCCAGATACTTATTTTTAGCTAACAGTGAGTATGCCAGCCTGAGAGTGTTAATATTGTTAGCATGAACACTTCCTTGATAGAGATAATTTCTGTATTCTATTCCCGCTATCACGATTTTACTTCTCTGGCCGTGAGTCATAGGAGCCTGAGAGTGTTGATAGGTGTTAATAGGTTTGGTCCTTCAGGCGGCGTGATCAGGACTGGTGGAATCGTGGCCTGTGAGTCACAGGAGCCCGGGTTGACGTGTCACCTCGCAGTCTTTTTACTTTAATTTTTGTTTTCTTGTGTTTTTTTTTCCATGTTCTGTTCTCGAGATGCTATTTTTTCATTGAATATTATCCTAAGTTCTATTATCAGTGCTCTTCCTGCTTCCGACCAAAGCCGTGTTTTTTTTTTTTTTTCTTTTTTATCTACATTTGGCTCGTGAGTGTTTGTTGTTCTCCTTCATTGTTATATCCTTGGACTGAACGTTCTAATTGAGTCTGTTTCTAACTAGTGCACTACAAGAGATCATTTCTAAGGTAAATAAAGTAACCTGAAGTTTGGTCTTTAAGACGGTGTGATCAGGACTGGTGGAATCGTAGCCCGTGAGTCATAGGAACCCGAGTTCACATCATGTTACCTTCGTCTTTTTTTTTTTTTTTTTTTTTTTTTTTTTTTTTTTTTGTGGGGGCAGCTAGTATTTCTTGTACCATTTCTTCTGTAACCACTTTTTCCCGCCTTTTTCCCAGTTCACTTTTTTTTCTCACCCACTGACAGAACCGGATTTAGGCATAAGCTAAACAGGCTACATCTTAGGGCCTCACAATCGGCACGGAAATCGCTTTTTTTTTTTTTTTTTTATGTTATGTGGTTGATAAGAGTAGGTAAGAGATGGGTGAGAGCTAGGAGGGTTAGGTGTGGCAAGGAGGTTTTGAAAGTGAGTGAGTTGGATAAAAGAGAGAAAAAGATAGAGTACTAGGAGAAATTGAAAGATGAGTGGAACGCAGTGAAAGATCGGGAAAATGGCAGTGTGGAGGAGGAATGGCAATTGTTTAAGAGTGCTGTGGTGGGGCATGCAGAAGAGGTGTGTGGTGTGAGACGTGTGGGTGGTGGTTTAAGAAAAGGAAGTGAATGGTGGTGCGAGGAAGTAAGTATGGCTGCGGCTGAGAAGAGACGTGCATATGAAGTGTGGCTGCAGAGGAAGGATGAGATGTCATATAAAAGGTATAAGGAAAAGAGGAATAGGGCGAGAAGGGCTGTGCGTGATGCTAAAGTGGCAGCAGATGAGAGGTGGGGTAGGCGGATGACAGAGAATTTTCAACAAAATAAGAAAATGTTTTGGAAGGAGGTGAAAAGGGTGCGAAAGAGAGAGAGTCTGGGAAGAAAGAGGATGGAAGGATGTTAATTGAGATGGATGCAGTAAGGAAGAGATGGGCAAAGTATATTGAAAGATTGTTAAATGTAGAGGAGGAAAGGGTGGCTGAGATTGTGGCGGATGGAAGGGTGCAAGGAATAAATGTGTTGGGAGAGTTGAATGATTCTTTGATCACGAAGGAGGAAGTGGAGAAGGCAGTAAAGGAGATGAAAACAGGGAAAGCTGCAGGTATGGATGGGTGTGCTGTGGAGTGCCTGAAGGGTGGTGGAGTGACTATTGTTGACTGGTTAGTAAGATTGTTGAATGTGTGCTTTGTGAAAGGTATGGTGCCAATTGACTGGGCAAGTGCTTGTGTGGTCCCGTTGTATAAAGGCAAGGGTGATAAGTATGAATGTACTAGCTTTAGGGGTCTAAGTCTGTTGAGTGTTGTAGGTAAGGTGTATGGTAGAGTGTTAATTATGAGAGTTAGAGAGGGTACAGAGGTAGTGATTGGTGATGAACAGTGTGGCTTTAGGAGAGGGAGGGGATGCGTGGATCAGGTGTTTGCTGTGAGACAAGTGTGTGAAAAGTATTTAGCGAAAGGCAAGGATGTGTTTTGGGCATTTATGGATTTAGAGAAAGCGTATGATAGAATTGATAGGGAGGCTTTGTGGACTGTTTTAAGACTGTATGGACTTGATGGTAGGTTACTAAAAGGGGTGTAAAGTTTTTATGTAAATAGTAGAGCGTGTGTAAGAGTGGGAAATGCTGTGAGTGATTGGTCTCCCGTGAGAGTGGGGCTGCGACAGGGATGTGTGATGTCGCCTTGGTTGTTTAATATTTACATGGATGGTGTTGTAAGGGAGGTGAATGCAAGAGTTTTAGGTGGTGGTCTGAGTCTGGTGAATGTTGATGGTGGAGAGTTGAATCTGAATCAGCTGCTGTTTGCAGATGATACTGCACTGGTGGCTGATTCAGAGGAGAAATTGAGACAGTTGGTAGAGGAGTTTGGAAGGGTGTGTGAAAGGAGGAAATTGAAAGTAAATGAGAATAAGAGTAAAGTGATGAAATGTACGAGGTTGGTAGATGGTAGGGGGATGAATATAGTTTTGAATGGCGAGTTGCTTGAGGAGGTAGAGTGTTTTAAATATCTAGGGTCACATGTTGCTGTGGATGGAAGAATAGATGCAGAAGTGAAGTTTAGAATAAATGAAGTAGGAAAGGTGCTGAGGGGAATGAAAAAAGTGTTTAGATGTCGTTCGCTTAGAATGGATGTAAAGAGAAGGCTGTATGAGGGTGTCGTGGTACCGACTGCGTTATATGGGGCTGAAACATGGATTATGGGTGTAGCAGAGAGGAAAAGTTTGAATGTAATGGAGATGAGGTGTCTGAGGAGTATGTGTGGAGTGACGCGTATGGATCGAGTGCGAAATGATGAAGTGCGAAGGAGAACTGGAGTTGTTCGGGAGATGGCTGATAGAGTTGAGCAGAGGGTGTTGCGATGGTTTGGGCATATGTCAACAGACTTTTTTACTCCACATCTCCTTCGAGTCTCATCACTTCCTTTCTTATGCTATCCATTATTTGTACTCCTCACACATTACTCAGAAACTCCATTTCCACTACTCTTGTTTTCGAGTATTCGTTCTATTATCACACTACAGTAAAGTCTCACACTCACATATTACTGTGGGCACCAAAGCACTTTCATGCAGTCTTCTTGCAGCCTCCACATTCGCACCTTTTCTCATAACCGAAACCCCTATAGATCTAGCTTCTTTCCTTCTCTTTGTCATTTTGATTTCCACTTACTCCTCACATTTATTTTCTACTACTACATCCGGATACCAAAACTCCCTCGCTAGTTCAAGTCATTCTCCATCTGCTACCAGGTAACACTGATAGCCACTTTCCCTCTCAACAACAACGTTCCTTCTACACTTCTCACAATATACTATCAAAGCACGTAGTTCATAGTCATCCGATCTCTGCTCCAATCTCGTAATGGCCAGCGAAGCTACTGTAAAAAAAATGTTGATGTGTTTACTCATCCTCAATGACGGTGTGATCATGATGGATAGAACGGCCGCCTACAAGTCATAGGAGCCAGCGTTCATATCCTATCTGCTGTTCCGTCATTTTACAAGTATTATTGTTTCGTATTTGTAGGTCTTATGCAGTACTTTCTTTTTCTTAGTAACCATAATCGTTTGGTTTCACATCCCATTTGTATCTTCATTTTTGTACACGGATATATTAAATTAACCCCTTCAATCTGCGTTACGTCATTTGGTTTATTCATACTGCCACCAGACAATCTTATTATTACCCTTAAGAAAGACCCCTTGTCTTGACTGGGATAAAACATGTTGAATTAAACCCCTGCAGATATAAAAGATTATCTCGACCAGACACAAGTTCGAAAATTCTTTCCTAACCAAAACAGAAGTCATCATAAGACAAAAATAAATAAAATGAAAAAGACGTCCCCGGACTGCGCTGTTAACCACATCACCCGTCATCGTACTGAAATGGTTTATTACCACCTATTGATTATATATATATATATATATATATATATATATATATATATATACTTAGTTATCTGAGTTTGAATAAGGAAGACTGAGAGTGTTAATACTGTAAAAATTAACCATTTCATGGCCGGAACAAACACAGTATACAGTGTCACTAGCGCCAGATGCTTATATTTAGCTAATAGTGAGCATGCCAGCCTGAGAGTGCTAATACTGTCAGCATTAACCCTTCCATGGTAGAGATAACTTCTGTATTCTATTCCCGCTATCCAGATTTTACTCATCTGGCCGTGAGTCATAGGACCTGAGGGTATTGATAGCTCTTAATAAGTCTGGTCCTCAAGACGGCGTGATCAGGACTGGTGAAATCGTGGCCTGAAAAGCATAAGAGCCCGGTGTCACACTTCCCTTCCCAGTCCTTTTATTTTCATCTTACATCCTTGTGGCTTTTGCGAGTAATTTTTTTAAGAACATTTCCCTTCCTAATTATTTTTTCACTTAATATTTCTCAATCCAACCGAAGCCATTTATTTCTCTCCTGGCCTGTGATAGATATTTTATTTTAATTCTTATTTTTTCTGATAACATAAATTGAACAGGTTAATGAAGTCTGTTTTGGAACTCTTTCAGTAGAGGAGACTATTTCTAAGGTGAATAAAGTGGACTGAAGGCAGAAAGAATATAATACAAAAGGTGTGATGGTAATGAAGTATTTACCTGCTGTCATTGCCCTACCTGGTGGTGTAGTGGTCAGAAGGCCCCAGTGGAAGTGACGGCCGTGCATAAGTTGGTTACCCCACAGAGTGACTGGAAGTTTGTCGATCATGTAAAGCCATCAGGAGAAGTAGGCCGGTTAACTACCCTGAAATGTACCAGACTACGGGAGCCAAGCCGAGGGCCCCTACCCGTACAAGGGGGTAAAATGGAATTGCTTGTTAACGCCGTATTTATTTATTTATTTGTTTGTTGCATTCTACTTATGCTCGTGGCTGACCAAAGCTTGTGCGTTGCCAGTGCACGTCGCTTGCCGCACTGACTGTGTCTGTGTGTGTGTGTGTGTGTGTGTGTGTGTGTGTGTGTGTGTGTGTGTGTGTGCGCGTGCGTGCGTGCCCGCGCGCGCGCGCGATTGCTAGTGATTAATTTTATCATCATCGCTACCTCCTCTTCCCAAATAGAGGTGAGGTGAGATAGGGTCTAGTCAGCAAGGGAGACAGAGTTATAGAGCGAATGCAGATCAACACTATAGCCAATACAGTGGGACACACACACATTCATCAACTATTCAAACACCTAGAATCAATTCTCACCTCACAGAAACTATTATCTGCACGTACTTTTTTCTTTTTTATAAACGAGCTTCATATTTTCTATCACAGAAGGTCAATCCGTCGACAACAGTCAAGTTAATAAAAGGATTCTAAGTATTATCATGTTCCCGTTCTTTAATACCTTATCAGACCAACTTGATTGTTTGTCAGGTCCCGGGTCTTCTCAAATTCAGTTTCCCATTTAATTTCACGATCATTATCCCTGTCTATCAACCTTCTTAATGGTCTGCCACGCTTTCTCCCCTCTTTCGTATTTACTCACTATCGTCATTTTCATTCCCCAAATATTTATTTTCTCCAGAAGACCATACCATTTAAAGATTTTGTTCAGCCTAGTGTTAACATACTTCGTTACTCCTCGTTTCTCTAGAATTAGATCATTCACTGTCCTATCCACGTTTTACACTCCACACAGACATCTCGAAAACCCCATTTGCACTGCTCTTGCTCTTGAGCTTTTGTTCTAATATCACACCAAACTCTCACACCCATATGTTACTGTGGGTATTAAAAAACCTTCATATAATCCTCTTGCTGTCTCCACATTCACACCTCTGCTTATATCCAAGGCCCTTGTATCTCCAACCACTTTCCTTCTTCTGTTCTACTTTCCACTTAGTCTCCACATTTAACTGTTTCTCTGTTTCTTCACTCGTGTACCAATATTCCATCACTAATTCGTGTCTCTTCATTAACTACCAGATAACACTGATAGTGACTTTCCCTGTCCACAACAACGTTCATTGCACACTTCTCAACATATACTCTCCAGTTACGGCGTTAACAGATATCAATAGAACTCTTCGCCAGCTCCTGAATCACCTTGGATCCAAAATTAAGAACTATCGATTTGCGTTCTCATCCTCTAAGACGGTGTGATCAGGATGGATAGAACGGCCTCCTGGGAGTCATAGAAGCTTGGGTTCATATCCCTCCGAAGGGTTGTCCGTTTTTTTAAAGATATTTTTAGTTCCCATTTATAGTTTTTTTTTTTTTTTCTGCATCTGGTGAAATATTTTCCTATACTTTCTTCTAATCCAGATGTACTCTTTCTTCTACGTGGATACTTTAAATTAACCCCTTGAATCCGAGGGTCATCATTTTGGTTTATTCTTTGTCACCAGACAATCTTAGTATTAATTTTAAGAAATACCTCTTGTTTTGACGGGGATGTAAGAAGACTGCATTCAACGCCTACAAATCAAGAAGTCTATCCTAACCACACAAATGTTAGACAATTCCTGCAACTCTAAACAAAAAATAAATAACATCAGGAGATTATAAAAAATGAAAAAAAAAAAAAAAAAGACGTTCCCAGGCTGAGCTCTTACCCACAAAACTCGTCATCGTGTTGAAGTGGTTAGTTCATGACTTTCTTTATTTACTTACATGAGTGAACATGGGAGGCTGAGAGTGTTAATACTGTAAAAATTAACCCTTTCCTGGCCGGGACAAACGTAGTAGCCTATACAGTGTCACCTTGCGCCAGATACTTATTTTTAGCTAACAGTGAGTATGCCAGCCTGAGAGTGTTAATATTGTTAGCATGAACACTTCTCTGATAGAGATAATTTCTGTATTCTATTCCCGCTATCACGATTTTACTTCTCTGGCCGTGAGTCATAGGAGCCTGAGAGTGTTGATAGGTGTTAATAGGTTTGGTCCTTCAGGCGGCGTGATCAGGACTGGTGGAATCGTGGCCTGTGAGTCACAGGAGCCCGGGTTGAAGTGTCACCTCGCAGTCTTTTTACTTTAATTTTTGTTTTCTTGTGTTTTTTTTTTCCATGTTCTGTTCTCGAGATGCTATTTTTTCATTGAATATTATCCTAAGTTCTATTATCAGTGCTCTTCCTGCTTCCGACCAAAGCCGTGTTTTTTTTTTTTTTTCTTTTTTATCTACATTTGGCTCGTGATAGTTTGTTGTTCTCCTTCATTGTTATATCCTTGGACTGAACGTTCTAATTGAGTCTGTTTCTAACTAGTGCACTACAAGAGATCATTTCTAAGGTAAATAAAGTAACCTGAAGTTTGGTCCTTAAGACGGTGTGATCAGGACTGGTGGAATCGTAGCCCCTGAGTCATAGGAGCCCGAGTTCACATCATGTTACCTTCCGTCTTTTTTTTTTTTTTTTTTGGGGGGAGGGAATTGGGGCTAATATTTCTTGTACCTTTTCTTCTGTAACCACTTTTTCCCTTTTTTTTTTCTCTCACTTCACCGTATTTTTCTCACCCACTGACAGTGCCGGATTGAGGCATAAGTTAAACAAGCCACACCTCAGGGCCTCACAATCCGCAAGGGCCTCATAAAATTTGTTTTTATTGATTTCAAAATTTTATGTGGCTTTTTATGTGTTGTGTTGTTTTTAAAATGGCTTGTGTAACAATTATTTGTGCAGTTTTAAAATGGTTTGATAGATAATTAATTGAAGTAATATTTTAAGCCTAAATTTTCTGTTTTCAGGTTTACAATGAAGAGAACATTTTTAGAGCGGAAACCAGAAAAGAAAGAGGAAGCAACAAAGTCCTGTTTTGGAAGGCACCTTTGTGAGACCTTCAGGTGTAACTTTTTAACAAGGGGCCTCCAAGCTTTATATAGCTTAGGCCTCTATATCCGGCACTGCCCACTGGCATCCAAAACTCTTTTACATCGTTGAATTAACCCGTTAAAGGCGAAATGGTGTGTGTGTGTGTGTGTGTGTGTGTGTGTGTGTGTGTGTGTGTGTGTGTTTTAGTCCGTTCTTTCACTTCTTGTCTTTACTGGCAGTCTCCAGATTTAAGTTTCAGTAATATGAACGCTGTATATTTTAATTCTGTCTCCCGATAACAGTTCTACCCTATCTGAGATGATGATGATTGTCTTGGTGATGATGATGATGATGATAGCCAAGGAGGCGTCAGTGGCATAGTGTTTAATGCAGAGATGGATGGTGAAGGTGAAGGTGAAGGTGAAGGTGAGGGTAAGGTTGAGGGTGAGGGTAAGGTTGCGGGTAAGGTTGAGGGTGAGGGTAAAGTTGCGGGTAAGGCTGCGGGTAAGGTTGAGGGTGAGTATAAGGTTGAGGATGAGGGTAAGGTTGAGGGTGAGTATAAGGTTGAGGGTGAGGGTAAGGGTAAGGTTGAGGGTGAGGATGAGGTTGAGGGTGAGGGAGGGAGCTCATCCAGTGCCACGATCCCAGATTAGTTCCCATTTGGAAGGTGATTTATATTGTGAATCTTCATTTCATTATTGCAACACAACAGCTTGGCATCCTTTTATAAACTTCATATTCCCAGGTTTGACTACCTGGTAGGCAATGTCATTATCTATAAGGAAAATAATAATCATCATCTATCATCATCGTTCCATAATCGTCGTCGTCTCCGTCGTCAATCAACATCAACTTTTTCCCACCTTCGTATGGACTGAGGCAGGGTCCAGAATGCAAAGAAACAGAAAGCATGATAGAGGGAGAGGTAAAAAACAGCATGTCCAGTTAAGTAGGCCACACACACACACACACACACACACACACACACACACACACACACACACACACACACACACACACAGAGCAGTGAAGTTCCAGGAAATTTTTACTCATTCGAAGACATAGTTATCCATTCTTTTATTTTTTTTTGTCATACAGAGGTGGGGGGATATTTTTCTCCACATCTCCTTTGTATAGTATATACAGTACTATTCCGATAGTGTACCGCTCAACTGTCATATTAAAAATGGGTGTCAAACCCTTGTACTGTTCTATGCAATAGATTGTTCATCAAGCCAGCTCAACCCCGTCAGTTGCCAAGCCTCATCAGTCTCCATATCTCGCTTCCTCACACACTCATTTACCATTGCCTGTTCACCTTTTTCTCAGCCTGTCACGCCTGCCACCTTCAGAGAGTCACACGCACCGTTTTCATTGCCACATATATCCCCGTTCTCGCCATACGACCATACCATCTAAGAACATTCTCTTAAACTCTATTGTTATCAGACTTGTTTACCTCACAGCTTTCACGAATCACATTAATGAATATCCTATCCACAGGACGCCCTCAAAAATCTCCCTTCCACTACTTCTCTTCTTGACTTGGTTCTCAGGCCCACATGACTTCTGTGCCCATAACATTAAAGGTCGGATTAAAACACTTTCATGTTATCGTTTTGCAGCCTCGACACTCCAACCTCTGTGTAGTATGAAAGCCTTCTAGTACTATTCACTTTCCCTCCATGTGCTTCCCTACTTTCCACCATCATTGCACATTTCCCTCTATTCTTCCATTGCTAACAGGTATCCTTAAATTCCCTCATCTTTTCGCGACTACATTCACCCTCACACCAAGTTGACAGTCGCCTTCCCTATCAATTACAGTCACTTTTTAACAGTTAATATATACTTTCGCATCACGACACTCACTGACATTAACAAACTCATCACCAATCACTCAGCCACCAGCCATGCTAAATTAATAACTGTGGATATGTTTAGTCAGCCTCTAAGACGGTGTGATCAGGGAGGATGGAACGGCAGCCGAGGAGTCGAAGGAGCTTGGTTTCACATCCACCTCTGCAATTGCCGTCTTTTTGGCCTTTTTTTTTTTATTACATTGACGTGCGCTTTTCATGTCGCAATTTTCCTTTACATTTACCTTACACTGATATTCACATTCATCTATTCCGATGCATCAGGTTTATCCATTAATTTAGTGATGTAATTTTTTCCTACTAGCATCAGAGAATTTCATTAAACTTAAGAAAGACCTCTCGTTTTGAAGGAGATAGGAAATTGTTGTATAATCTAAACAGAAAGTTCGAATATTCTGTCCAAATTAAAATTAAAAATCAGCAGGAGACGGCAAAAACAGAAGTGAATAAGACATCCCAGGCAGTGCTGTTAACCTCTTCAACTCGCCATCGTGCTGAAGTGGTTGATTAATAACTATTGCTATACTTAGACATGTAAGAATCAGAATAAGCGTCATAGTTTTTTAATACCATCAGAACTAACCAGTTCACAGTCGGAAAAAACGCAGTATACTATTTCAGCTAACGTCAGATATTTATATACAACTAAAAATGAGTATACTAAACTGGGAGTGTTAATTCTGTCACCATTAATTCTCTCATGGTTGGGATATCTTCTGTATTATATTCCCGCTAGTTCGATTTCACTCATCTGGCTGTGAGTCATAGGAGCTCGAGAGTGTTGATCGGTAAGTTTGGTTCTTAAGACGGTGTGACCAGGGCCCCTATTCAAAAACGTTCCTAGGAAAGTCCTAAGAACTGCTCTCAGCTGGGACCGTGTCTTGGGAATCGATTCATAAACACTACCTAGGACGTACATGGCAATTCCTACCCAGGAATTTTCCCAAGTCCCTGACTTAGGAAAAATGCTAACCGTAGCAATATTTTTTTTCGAAAATGCAGTTTTTGGTCAAGATAGAGAGATATATTATTTAGTAAAATACTCTAAGTCACAAAATGATTATAGAAATAATGTAGGTGGATTTCTTGATGAATGTAAGTATCTATTTTCCAGTTACATTTTCTTTTTTCTGTGGACGCTAGGCTATCGTGTATTGTAAACATACAGACGGCGCGGGAGCATTCAACCTCCTAGAAGAATGCGCCCCGGTGGAACCTCTCGGTTTTCAAACATTCTTTTAAGTCCACATTCATTGAGTATCCTAGCATCATGCACTGACCCTGGCCACTTGGCCAAACAGTTAATAATTCTGTACTTGGCATCAAAAACAACTTGTACATTAATGCTATGATACCGCTTTCTGTTCACATATTCTTCTTCAAACTCTTTTGGGGCTATTATTCTCACATGTGTCCCATCAATTGCTCCACCCACCCCGGGGAAGCCAGCAATCTCCATAAATTCGATTTTTTTCCTTTGTAGTTCTTGGGGGTCTGTGGGGAAATTCAAGAATCTACACATTATTTCACGTCCGTAGAACGCATTTAATGTCTGTGAGATAAATCTGCTGACTGTAGGCTGTGAGGGTCCCAAATCATCACTGCAGCATAGTTGCATTTTACCTGTGGCCAAATATCTCAACAAAATGATCACTTTCATCTCCGGGGTAAGTGCCTGGTTCCTCTCAGATGGACTTTGCAGGACATCTCTTACCAAGTCAGTAACAAAAATAATTCCTGCACGATCCAAACGGTATCTGCTTATCAGTTCTGCATCACTTAATTCATTCAACACGTCCCTACGTGGGCGAAAAGTTCTCTGCTGACGCCTCGGAGCTTGTTGTTGTTCAGCCATTTTCAGGTCCTAGGAATATTCCTAAGTCGTAAGTCACCTCCCTGGCTACACCTAAAATCTCCGTGTCTTAGGACCAGTCCTAGGACGTGGGAGCGTTTATAAACAAGTCCTGCGACTTGGGATCAGTTCCTACGACTTGCGACTAGTTCCTAGGTCCCAGGACCTTTTATGCATACGGGCCCTGGACTGCTGGACCCGTGGCCTGTGAGTCATAGGAGTCCGTGTTCACAGAGACGTCTTAGCTGTCATTTTTATGTATTTTTCTTTTCTGATCCTTTTTGAAGTTGGAAACTTTTTTTTTTCAATTTTCCTTACCTTTCCTTATTTATCTTTTCGACTGATATTCTAAATTTCCTCACAGCGGTGATTTTACCCCTTCAAGGCGAGGACGTGTTTTTTATTCTCAGTGAATATAGGTGACTAATAGGTTTAATAATAGTGTCTTTGGGCTGAAAAGGTTAATGGAAGATCTGTTTGAACCCTTTCAGTGCGAGAGACTATTTCCGATCTGAATGAAGTGATCTGAAGACAACAAGAAAAAAATACAAAAGGCGTCAACATAGCGAAGAATGGATGGATGTGAGATAGAAGGGGATGGATGGTTTGGTGAATAAGAGGTAGGTGGATTGATGGATGGATCTGTGGGTGGGTGAGTGGGAGGTAGATATATTAGTCGACAAGATGTAAGTGGATGGTTGGATGGATAGATGGGGAAGTAATGTATTTACCTGCATTCATTCTTTTAGTGTTCATAGCTGACCTACATTTGCTCTTTTCCAGTGCATTCTTGCTTTCATTAGCTGTTTGTGTGTGTGTGCGTGCGTGTATCGGTGCGTGTACGTGTAGGTTGGTAGGTGGATGGGTGGGTGGTCCAAGGGGAGACACAAACAGAAACAGGATAACAGAGAGACTCACGAAGGGGTTAGCAAAACAATTTATACTCGTATGGAGAGACAATTACTAGGAAATAGTAATAGATGGACAGACGATACTCATATAGTTAGAATAAAAGACTGATATATAAGTAGTTAGGTAGATGCGTAGATGAAGAGACTGTGAGGCTTCCCTTCACATGACGAACAAAAGGCACTACAGCCAAAGCAGGTAGATAACTGGGTCTGGTTAGTGAGGCTCGGGATTGAAACTTGACTTGGCTGGATCTTTTTTTTACAATCATAAAATGATTCTGAACTTATTTTCCTCTTGCATTTAATCGTCTCTTGGGAGCAGGAAAATTTATTCTTAGTGTGTGTGTGTGTGTGTGTGTGTGTGTGTGTGTGTGTGTGTTTTCTGGCATGCGATTGACGATTCTATCATCACCATCACCTTCATAATCTCGCCTATAATTTCCCACCCACAAATGAGATGATGTCGGGTCCAGGAAGCAAGGGAAAAAGATTTACACTTGCAGAGCTAATCAACAGCATTAAGATGTGTCACACAGTCCATTACTTACCGTTCAAGCACCTAGAATCATCGCTCACCTCAAAGAAAGATTCTTATATATTATTTTCTCTCATGGATGAATTTCATATTTCCTATTAAAAAAAAAAAAAAATCGAGTTCATCGACAGCAGTCAAGTAAAGAGAAGGGGTGCCAAGCACACATTTTCTCCTCCTTACACAGCTCAACACACCAACTCCATCGCCTGGCAGTTCCCGAGTCTCATTAGCTTCTGTACCTCATTTCATTACACACTCAGTATCCTTGTGTCTCAGCTTCTTGATGGTCCGTCACGCCTTCTCCCATCTTCACATTCAATTACATATATCATATTCAGTCCCTAGCTTGTACCCATAACATCGAAAGATTCTGTTCAGCCTGGTGTCAATAGACTTCATTACTCCACATCTCTCTTGTCACATCATATCCTGTCCCAACCATTCTTCGCAATCCACACACACACACACACACACACACACACACACACACACACACACACACACACACACACACACCACAGAAATCTCATTTCCACTAGTGTTTCACTTGATTTTTCGTTCTAATATCACACCAAAGTCTCACACCCATATGTTACTGTGGGCACTAAAACACCTTCATGCAGTCCTCTTGCAGCCAACACATTCACACCTTTCCCAATAGCCAAGGCCCTTATAGATGCAGCCATTTCCCTTCTTTCTGGAATCACATGTTATATTTAATCTAAACATTTGACTCTCCATTCTATAACTGCACCCGGGTACTAAAACTACCTCAATAATTCGTCTCTCTCCGTTCACGACCACATCACATTAATGGCCACTCTCCCTCTCAACAATAACGACCGATCTAGACTTATCAACAAGTACTTTTAAATTACGGTGCTCATAGATATCAACAGAACTCTGCAACGGTCATTGAATCACCAACGATGTTAAAATATAAAACTGTTGATGTGCTTACTTATCCTCTTAGACGGTGTGATCAAGATGGATGATAGAATGGCCGCCTGGGAGTCACAGGAGCAAAAGTTCATATCAAATTAACCTCCCCGTCATTTTACCGATATTTTTTGTCGTTTTCATAGATTATTTTAGGCACTTTTTACTTCTGAGTAACTATTCTCTTTTGGCTTCACCTTCCACCGACATCCTGATTATTGTATACGGGTGAATTAATTCAACCCCTTGAGTCCGAGTGACGTCTTTTTGATTTATTCCTACTGCCCGTAGACAATCTTATTTTTAGGCTTCAGCAAGACCTCTCGTTTTGACAGAGTTAAATGAAGGCTACATTTAACCCCTTCAAATGTAGAAGTCTGTGCTGACCACAAAGGGTAAAAAAATTATCTCCTAATCTAAATATAAATTAACAGGAGACGTCAAAAACAAAATGAAAAACACCCCCCTGGATTCTTATGTTAAGTACATCTCTACATCGAACTGAAGTGGTTGATTAACAACTATTTTTGTGTTTAGCCATCTAAGAGTGAGCATGGGTGTCTGAGAGCATTATTACGGTAAATGTTAACCCTTTAATGAGCGGGACAAAGTTAGTATTCAGTGTCACTTAGCACCAGATTTTTTTTTTTTTTTTTTTTATGCGAGGAAGAAGGAACCAAAGGCCATGAGCCCGCAGTAACAGTTCCCTCCAAGAGAAAAACAAAATACAATATAGAGCCAAATTCAAGATCCAATCATTTTGAGATGCCTGGACACACTGCGTTTGAAAGACTGGAGATCATAGGCAGCAGGAAATACAGACAGAGGGAGACAGTTCCAGAGCTGACCTGTTGCATAAATGAAAGACTGGGAGTAACGGTTAACTCTTGCATTAGAGAGTTGGACAGAAAAAGGATGAGAGTTTGTTGCCAGACGGGTGCTACGCACCCGTCGTAGAGGTGGAGGAATGCAAGCAGACAGTTCAGAGGAGCAGTGATCATTAAAGTAGCGATAGAAAAGAGATAAAGATGCAACAGTGCGGCGAAGAGACAGAGGTTGAAGGGAGTCAGTAAGAGGAGGAGAGTTAATGAGACGAAAAGCCTTTGACTCCACCCTATTGAGAAGAGCTGTATGTGGGGAGCCTCCCCACACATGAGAGTTGTACTCCACACAGGGGCGGATAAAACCCCTGTATAGAGTCAACAATTGTGCAGGGGTAAAGAAAGAGCGGAGTCGGCTTAGCACACCCAATCTCTTGGAAGCAGATTTTACAAGAGATGTAATATGATCTTTCCAAGATAAGTCCCGAGTAAATGAAACCCCAAGCATGTTCAAGGATGATGCAGGATTAAGCTGAATATTATTAAACATTAGTGGGTATACCTGTGGAAGATTTCGTCGGGTTGATAGGTGTAAGAACTGAGTCTTAGATGCATTAAAGACAACCATATTATTTTTACCCCAGTCAGAGATACGAGCCAAATCAGACATTAGGTGTGCCACAGCCTCATCCCTTGCTTGTTGAAGTAAGTGTTGAGATGGGCGTTGCAGGAACAGAATGGAAAGGTGAAGGGTGGAGTCGTCAGCGTATGAGTGGATAGGGTTAGATGTACAGCTTAGAAGATCATTGATGAATAAAAGGAAGAGAGTTGGTGATAGGACAGAGCCCTGAGGAACACCACTGTTGATAGATCTAGGAGAAGAACGATGGCCGTCTACAACAGCGGCTATAGAACGACCAGAAAGGAAGCTAGCGATGAAGGCACAGATAGAAGGATAGAAACCGTAGGAGGGCAGTTTGGAAATTAAAGATTTATGCCAGACTCGATCGAAAGCCTTTGAGATGTCAAGTGCAATGGCAAAGCTTTCGCCAAAGTCCCGAAAGGAGGATGACCAGGAGTCTGAAAGGTAGGTGAGAAGATCGCCAGTGGAGCGTCCCTGACGGAACCCATACTGACGATTGGAAAGAAGGTTGTGATAGGAAAGATGCCTTAAAATTTTTCTATTAAGAATTGACTCGAAAACTTTTGAAATACAGGACGTTAAAGCAATTGGACGATAGTTGGAGGGTTGGGAGTGGTCACCCTTCTTTGGGACTGGCTGAATGAGAGCAAACTTCCAGCAAGAAGGAAAGGTACAAGTTGACAGACAAAGGCGAAAGAGTTTGCCTAGGCAGGGTGTAAGCACAGAAGCACAGTTCTTGAGAACAACAGGAGGGACCCCATCAGGCCCATATGCCTTGTTAGTACTGAGGCCAGTGATGGCAGAAAATACATCAACTGAAGAAATTTTAATGTCAGCCATGAGGAAGTCAGAGGGGGAAGTGATGGAGGAACAGAACCGGAATCGTCTAAGGTAGAATTGGAGGAGAAAGTTCTGTGCGAAGAGATCTGCTTTATCAGTAGAAGAAATAGCTACAGAACCATCAGAGTAGAAAAGAGGAGGGAAGGATGATGAGGTAAAGTTGTTAGAAAGATTTTTGGCAAGATGCCAGAAGGAGCGGGAAGAATTCGAGTCGGAGAGTTGAGAGCATTTAGTATGGATGAAATTATTTTTGGTAGAGCGAAGAACAGACTTAGCACGATTCCGGGCAGAAACGTAAAGATGATGTGATTCAGGGGTGGGTTGGCTCCGGTACCTTTTGTAGGCCCTCTCCTTGTTGCGGACAGCATTAGAACAAGCGTGATTAAACCAAGGCTTTCTTGCATTAGTCAAAGGATATGAGAAAGGAATGTATGCTTCCATGCCCGAGAGAATAACCTCCGTAATGCGCAAGGCACACTCAGATGGCTCCCGGCCATGGAAGCAATAATCATTCCAGGGAAAATCAAAGAAGTACAGCCTGAGGGCCTCCCAGTCCGCGGCTCCAAAATGCCACAGACGACGTTTCACTGGAGGGTCCACAGGCCGTACCGGAGTGATAGGACAGGTTAAGGTAATAAGGTTGTGATCAGAGGAGCCCAACGGAGAGAAAAGATTAACAGAGTAAGCAGAAGGATTAGTTGTGAGGAAGAGGTCAAGTATGTTGGAGCTCTCTCCAAGGCGGTCAGGGATACGGGTAGGGTGCTGTACAAGCTGCTCTAGGTCATTAAGGATAGAAAAGATGTAGGCTTGTTCACCAGGTGGATCCGTGAAAGGAGAGGAGAGCCAAAGGTGGTGGTGAACATTGAAATCTCCAAGAATGGAGATTTCAGAGAAAGGAGAAATGGATAGAATGTGTTCCATCGTAGAAGTAAGATAGTCGAAGAATTTTTGATAGTCAGTAGAATTAGGGGATAAGTAAACAGCACAGATATATTTAGTCAGAGAATGACAGGAAAGCCGAAGCCAGAGTGTGGAGAATTCAGAAGAATCAAGTTCAGGAACACGAGAGCAAGATAAGTCGTTGCGTATATATACACAACAGCCACCTTTGGCTTTGATAGTGAGTATGCCAGCCTAAGAGTGTTAATATTGTCACCATGATCTCTTCCATGATAGAGATAAATTCCGTATTATAATCTAGCTATCTTGATTTTACTCATCTTGCCTTGAGTCGTAAGAGCCTGAGTGTTGATTGCTTTTGACAGGTTTTGCCCTTAATTAAGACGGCGCGATCAGGACGGCTGGAATCGTGGCCTGTGAGTTCATTTCATCTCGGCACAGTCTTTTTACTTTTATTTTCATTTTGTTTTCTTGTGCATTGTGGATATGATTTTTTCCGTCAGCTTTTCAGTCAGTTTATTTTTTCACTTAAAATCTTAAATTCTAATATACGTATTTTACCCTTTTCGAAACCAAAGCCGTGTTATTTTATTGTCATTTTGGCTTCTGATATGTTTTCAGTAGTCTTTATTATGATATCCTTGGACTGAATGGGTTAATGGAGTCTGTTTGAAACTCTTTCAGTAGACGAGACTATTTCTAAGGTGAATAAAATGGACTGAAGGCAGACAGAATATAATACAAAAGGTGTGATGGTAATGAAGTATTTACCTGCTGTCATTGCCCTACCTGGTGGTGTAGTGGTTAGAAGGCCCTAGTGGAAGTGACGGCCGTGCATAAGTTGGTTACCCCACAGAGTGACTGGAAGTTTGTCGATCATGTAAAGCCACCAGGAGAAGTAGGCCGGTCAACTACCCTGAAATGTACCAGACTACGATAGCCTAGCCAAGGGCCCTTACGCGTACATGGTGGGTAAAATGGAATTTCCTGTTAACGCCGTATTTATTTATTAATTTGTTCGTTGCATTCTACTGGTGTTCATGGTTGACCAAAGCTTATGCGTTGCCAGTGCACTTCGCCTGCCTCACTGAATGACTGTGTGTGTGTATGTGTGTGTGTGTGTGTGTGTGTGTGTGTGTGTGTGTGCCACTCTCCCTCTCAACAATAACGACCGATCTAGACTTATCAACAAGTACTTTTAAATTACGGTGCTCATAGATATCAACAGAACTCTGCAACGGTCACTGAATCACCAGCGATGTTAAAATATAAAACTGTTGATGTGCTTACTTATCCTCTTAGACGGTGTGATCAAGATGGATGATAGAATGGCCGCCTGGGAGTCACAGGAGCAAAAGTTCATATCAAATTAACCTCCCCGTCATTTTACCGATATTTTTTGTCGTTTTCATAGATTATTTTAGGCACTTTTTACTTCTGAGTAACTATTCTCTTTTGGCTTCACCTTCCACCGACATCCTGATTATTGTATACGGGTGAATTAATTCAACCCCTTGAGTCCGAGTGACGTCTTTTTGATTTATTCCTACTGCCCGTAGACAATCTTATTTTTAGGCTTCAGCAAGACCTCTCGTTTTGACAGAGTTAAATGAAGGCTACATTTAACCCCTTCAAATGTAGAAGTCTGTGATGACCACAAAGGGTAAAAAAATTCTCTCCTAATCTAAATATAAATTAACAGGAGACGTCAAAAACAAAATGAAAAACACCCCCCTGGATTCTTATGTTAAGTACATCTCTACATCGAACTGAAGTGGTTGATTAACAACTATTTTTGTGTTTAGCCATCTAAGAGTGAGCATGGGTGTCTGAGAGCATTATTACGGTAAATGTTAACCCTTTAATGAGCGGGACAAAGTTAGTATTCAGTGTCACTTAGCACCAGATGCTTATATTTAGTTAATAGTGAGTATGCCAGCCTAAGAGTGTTAATATTGTCACCATGATCTCTTCCATGATAGAGATAAATTCCGTATTATAATCTAGCTATCTTGATTTTACTCATCTTGCCTTGAGTCGTAAGAGCCTGAGTGTTGATTGCTTTTGACAGGTTTTGCCCTTAATTAAGACGGCGCGATCAGGACGGCTGGAATCGTGGCCTGTGAGTTCATTTCATCTCGGCACAGTCTTTTTACTTTTATTTTCATTTTGTTTTCTTGTGCATTGTGGATATGATTTTTTCCGTCAGCTTTTCAGTCAGTTTATTTTTTCACTTAAAATCTTAAATTCTAATATACGTATTTTACCCTTTTTGAAACCAAAGCCGTGTTATTTTATTATGTCATTCTGGCTTCTGATATGTTTTCAGTAGTCTTTATTATGATATCCTTGGACTGAATGGGTTAATGGAGTCTGTTTGGAACTCTTTCAGTAGACGAGACTATTTCTAAGGTGAATAAAATGGACTGAAGGCAGACAGAATATAATACAAAAGGTGTGATGGTAATGAAGTATTTACCTGCTGTCATTGCCCTACCTGGTGGTGTAGTGGTTAGAAGGCCCTAGTGGAAGTGACGGCCGTGCATAAGTTGGTTACCCCACAGAGTGACTGGAAGTTTGTCGATCATGTAAAGCCACCAGGAGAAGTAGGCCGGTCAACTACCCTGAAATGTACCAGACTACGATAGCCTAGCCAAGGGCCCTTACGCGTACATGGTGGGTAAAATGGAATTTCCTGTTAACGCCGTATTTATTTATTAATTTGTTCGTTGCATTCTACTGGTGTTCATGGTTGACCAAAGCTTATGCGTTGCCAGTGCACTTCGCCTGCCTCACTGAATGACTGTGTGTGTGTGTGTGTGTGTGTGTGTGTGTGTGTGTGTGTGTGTGTGTGTGTGTGTGAGTGAGTGTGTGTGTGTGTGCTGGCTAGTGACTAATTTTATCATCATCGCCACCTCCTCTTCCCAGATAGAGGTGAGGTGAGATATGGTCTAGTCAGCAAGGGAGACAGAGTTATAGAGCGAAAGCAAGTCAACGCAATAGCCAATACAGTGGGATACACACACATTCACCTACCATTCAGTCATCCAGAATCAATGCTCACCTCACAGAAACTATTATCTGCACGTTTTTTTTTTTTTTTTTTTTTTTTTTAACGAGCTTCATATTTTCTATCACAGAAGGTTAATCCGTCGACAACAGTCAAGTTAATAAAAGAGGTTCTAAGTAATATCATGATCCCGTTCTTTAATACCTGATCAGACCAACTCGATTGTTTGTCAAGTCCCGGGCCTTCTCAAATTCAGTTTCCTGTTTTATTTCATGATCATTGTCCCTGTCTATCAACCTTCTTAATGGTCTGCCACACTTTCTCCCCTCTTTCGTATTTACTCACTAACATCATTTTCATTCCCCAAACACTTATGTTCTCCAGAAGACCATACCATTTAAAGATTTTGTTCAGCCTAGTGTTAACATACTTCATTTCTCCTCGTCTCTGTAGAATTAGATAATTCTCAGTCCTATCCACGCTTTACACTCCACACATATATCTCGAAAACCCCATTTCCACTGCTGTTGCTCATGAGATTTTGTTCTAATATCACACCAAAGTTTCACATCCATATGTTACTGTGGGTACTAAAAAAACCTCTTGCCGTCACCACATTCACACCTCTGCTTATATCCAAGCCACTAGTATCTCGAACCACGTTCCTTCTTCTGTTCTACTTTTCATTTAGTCTGCACATTTGTTTCTCTGTTTCTTCACCCGCGTACCAAGATTCCATCACTTATTCGTGTCTCTTCATTCACTACCAGATAACATTGATAGTCACTTTCCCTGTCCACAACAACGTTCATTGCACACTTCTCAACATATACTCTCCAGTTACGGCGTTAATAGATATTAACAGAACTCTTCGCCAGCCCCTGAATCACCATGGATCCAAGATTAAGAACTATCGATTTACGTACTCATCCTCTAAGACGGTGTGATCATCTAAGAAATATGGATTGAACGGCAGCCTGGGAGTCATAGGAGCTTGGGTTCATATCCCTTCTACTTGCGTGTCCGTCTTTATACCGATATTTTTAGTTCCCATTTATAGTTTTTGTTTTCTGCATCTGGTGAAATATTTTCCTATACTGTAGTTTTTTCTCACTCTAGTATACTCATTCTTCTACGTGGTTACTTTAAATTAACGTTTTGAATCCGAGGGTCATCATTTTGGTTTATTCTTTCTGTCACCAGACAATCTTAGTATTAATTTTAAGAAACACCTCTCGTTTTGACACGGATATCAGAAGGCCGCATTTCACGCCTATAAATCTAAAAGTCTATCCTAACCACACAACCTCTGGACAGTTCCTCCTACTCTAAACAAAAAACATCAGGAGAGGGAAAGAATGAAAAAAGACGTTCCCGGACTGCGCTGTTAACCACAAAACTCGGCATCGTGCTGAAGTGGTTAATTCAGGACTTCCTTTGTCTACTTAAATGAGTGAGCATGGGAGGCTGAGGGAGAACTTCAGTATTTTATTCCCGTTATCTCAATTTTACTTATCTCTCCGTGAGTCATAGACGCCTGAGAGTGTTGATAGCTCTTAATATGTTTGGTTCTTTAGACGGCGTGATCAGGACTGGTGGAATCGTGGCCTGTGAGTCGTTGGAGCCCTAATTCGTGTCACTTAGCAGTCTTTTAAATTAAATTTTCATGTTTTCTCGTGTTTTTTCCATGTTTTTCTCCAGTTACTATATTTTTTTATTTAATAATATCCTAAGTTCTATTACGCGTGCTTAGCCTTTTTCCAATCAAAGCCGTTTTTCTGTTTTATCTACTCTTGGTTCATAATAATTTCTTGCTCACGTTTACTATGATATCCTTGGACTGAACGGGTTAATGGAGTCTGTTTCTAATTAGTTCCCTACAAAAGATCATTTCTAAGGTAAATAAAGTAACCTGAAGTTTGGTCGTAAAGACGGTGTGATCAGGACTGGTGGAATCGTAGCCCATGAGTCATAGGAGCCGAGTTCACATCATGTCACCTCCCGTCTTTTTTTTGGGGGGAGGGGGGGAGGGCTCGTGTTTTTTGTACCTTTTTCTTCTGTAACCACTTTTTCCCCTTTTCCCCGTTCACTTTATTTTTCTCACCCACTGACAGTGCCGGATTTTACCATAAGCTAAGCAAGTCCCAGCTTAGGACCTCGCAATCCGTAAGGGCCTCATTTTTTAAAAATTAATTTTAGGTGGCTTTTTAAATGTTCTGTAGTTTATAAAATGGTTTGTGTAACATATTATTTTAAATTTCAAACGGCTTTATATGTAATTAATATTTTAAGCGTAAATATTCTGTTTTCAGGTTTACAATGAAGAGAACATTTTGAGAGCGGATACCAGAAAGAAAAAGAGAACAACAAAGTCCTGTTTTGGAAGGCACTTTGTGAGACCTTTTGGTGTAACTTTTTAACAAGGGGCCCCCAAGCTTTATATAGCTTAGGTCTCTATATCCGGCACTGCCCACTGGCATCCAAAACTCTTTTACATCGTTGAATCATCCCCTTCAAGGCGAAACCGTGTGTGTGTGTGTGTGTGTGTGTGTGTGTTAGTCAGCTCGTCCGTCCCTTCGTTTGTCCACTTCTTGGTTTTACTGGCAGTCTCCAGGTTTAAGTTTCAGTAATATGAACGCTGAATACTTTACCCCTGTCTCCCCTTAACAGTTCTACCCTACCTGAGGTGATAATGATTGTGATGGTGATGATGGTGATGATGATGATAGCCAAGTAGGCGTCAATGGCATAGTGTGTGGTGCAGAGATGGATTGTGAGGTTGAGGGTAAGGTTGAGAGTGAGGATAAGGTTGAGAGTGAGGGTGAGATTGAGGGTGAGGGTGATTTTGAGGGTGAGGGAGGGAGCTATTCCTGTGCCACCATCCCAGATCAGTTCCCGTCTGGATGGTGATTTATATTGTGAATCTTCATTTAATAGTTATTGCAACACAACAGTTTGGCATCCTTTTTTAAACTTCCTATTCCCAGGATTGACAACCTGGTAGGCAATGTGTGTAGTATCTATAAAGAAAATAATTATCATCAACTATCATCATATCATAATCGTCGTCGTCGTATTTGTCGTCAATCATCATGAACTTTTTCCCACCTAAGTATGGAGTGAGACAGGGTCCAGAATGCAAAGAAAGAGAAAGCATGATAGAGGGAGAAGTGAACAACAGCATGTCCAGTTGAGTGGACCACACACACACACACTCACACACACACACAGCAGTGAAGCTCCAGGAAATTCTGACTCATTCGAAGACATAGTTAGCCCGTCATTTTTTTTTTTTTTTTTTTTTTTTTTATGAAGGTGGAGGATTTTTTCTCTACATCTTTGTATAGTACCATTCCGATAGTGCATCACTAGACTGTCAACTTAAAAATGGGTGTCAAACTCGTGTAATGTTCTACACGATGGATTGTTCATCAAGCAAACTCAATCACGTCAGTTGCCAAGCCTTACCAACCTCCATACCTCGCTTCCTCACACACTAATTTACCATTGTCTGTTCATCTTTTTCTCAACCTACCACGCCTGCCACCTTCAGACACACTCACATACACCATTTTCACTATCACATTTTCCCCGTTCTCGCCATACGACCATACCATCTAAGAATCTTAAACCCTATTGTTTCCAGACTAATCTTACCTCACAGCTTTCATGAATCACATTACTGATTATCCGATCCGCAGGACGCTCCCCAAAATCTCCCTTTCATTACTTCTCATCTTGACTTGGTTCTCATGCCACACCTGAGTGCTGCATCCATAACATTAAAGGTCGGATTAAAACACTTTCGTGTTATAGTCTTGCAGCTCCGACACTCCAACCTCTATGTAGTATCAAGGCATTCTAGTACTATCCACTTTCCCTCCATGTGCTTCCCTACCTTCCACCACCATTGCACATTTTCTTCTTTATTCTTCCATTGCTCCTAGGTATCCTTGAATTTCCTCACCAGTTCGTCTCTATCTTCACCCGTACATCAAGCTGACAGTCGCCTGTCCCTTCAAATGCAGTCACTTTACAACAGTTAATATATATCTTCGCATCACGACACTCACTGGCATTAACAAACTCATCACCAATCACTCAACCACCAGCCATGCTAAATTAATAACTGTGGATATGTTTAGTCAGCCTCTAAGACGGTGTGATCAGGAAGGATGGAACGGCCGCCGAGAAGTCGAAGGAGCTTGGTTTCACATCCACCTATGCAATTGCCGTCTTTTTTGGCCTTTTTTTTTAAATTACATTGACGTGCGCTTTTCATGTCGCAATTTTCCTTTAAATTTACCCTACACTGATATTCATATTCATCTGTTCCGATGCATCAGGT
Organism: Coenobita brevimanus; assembly: GCF_032717465.1. Taxonomy (NCBI): domain Eukaryota; kingdom Metazoa; phylum Arthropoda; class Malacostraca; order Decapoda; family Coenobitidae; genus Coenobita; species Coenobita brevimanus. The sequence goes on along the minus strand of NC_137050.1, from coordinate 43,610,740 downwards.
TTATCCTTTAATTTAGTGATGTAATATTTTCCTACTGGCATCACAGAATTTCATTAAACTTAAGAAAGACCTCTCGTTTTGAAGGAGATAGGATATTGTTGCATAATCTAAACACAAAGTTCGAATATTCTGTCCAAATTGAAATCAAAAATCAGCAGGAGACGGCAAAAACGGAAGTGAATAAGACATCCCAGGCAGTGCTGTTAACCTCTTCAACTCGCCATCGTGCTGAAGTGGTTGATTAGTAACTATTGCTGTACTTCATCATGTAAGAATCAGAATAAGCATCCTAGTGCTTTAATACCATCAGAACTAACCCGTTCATAGTCGGAACAAACGTAGTATACTATTTCAGCTAACGTCAGATATTTATATACAACGAAAAATGAGTATACTAAACTGGGAGTGTTAATTCTGTCACCATTAATTCTCTCATGGTCGGGATAACTTCTGTATTATATTCCCGCTAGTTCGATTTTACTCATCTGGCTGTGAGTCATAGGAGCTCGAGAGTGTTGATCGTTCGGTAAGTTTGGTTCTTAAAACGGTGTGACCAGGACTGGTGGAACCGTGGCCTGTGAGTCATAGGAGCCCGGGTTCACAGAGGCGTCTTAGCTGTCATTTTTATATATTTTTCTTTTCTGATCCTTTTTGAACTCGGAAACTTTTTTTTTCTATTTTCCTTACCTTTCCTTATTTATCTTTTCCACTGATATCCTAAATTTCCTCACAGCGGTGATTTTACCCCTTCAAAGCGAGGACGTGTTTTTTTTTTTTTTCTCAGTAAATATAGGTGACTAATAGGTTTAATAATAGTGTCTTTGGGCTGGAAAAGGTTAATGGAAGATCTGTTTGGAACCTTTTAGTGCGGAAGACCATTTCCAAGCTGAATAAAGTGATCTGAAGACAACAAGAATAAATTTCAAAAGGCGTCAACATAGCGAAGAATGGATGGATGTGAGGGAGAGGGGGATGGATGGTTTGGTGAATAAGAGGTAGGTGGATTGATGGATGGATCTGTGGGTGAGTGAGTGGGAGGTAGATATATTAGTCGACAAGATGTAAGTGGATGGTTGGATGGATAGATGGGGAAGTAATGTATTTACCTGCATTCATTCTTTTAGTGTTCATAGCTGACCTACATTTGCTCTTTTCCAGTGCATTCTTGCTTTCATTAGCTGTTTGTGTGTGCATGCGTGCATGCATCGGTGCGTGTGTGCGTAAAGGTTGGTAGGTGGATGGGTGGGTGGTCCAAGGGGAGACACAAACAGATAGAAACAGGATAACAGAGAGACTCACGAAGGGGTTAGCAAAACAATTTATACTCGTATGGAGAGACAATTACTAGGAAACAGTAATGGATGGACAGACGATACTCATATAATTAGAATAAAAGATTGATATATAAGTAGTTAGGTAGATGAGTAGATGAAGAGACTGTGAGGCTTCCCTTCACATGACGAACAAAAGGCACTACAGCCAAAGCAGGTAGATAACTGGGTCTGGTTAGTGAGGCTCGGGATTGAAACTTGACTTGGCTGGATCTTTTTTTTACAATCATAAAATGTTTCTGAACTTATTTTCCTCTTGCATTTAATCGTCTCTTCGGAGCAGGAAAATTTATTCTTAGTGTGTGTGTGTGTGTGTGTGTGTGTGTTTTCTGGCATGCGATTGACGATTCTATCATCACCATCACCTTCATAATTTCGCCTATAATTTCCCACCCACAAATGAGATGATGTCGGGTCCAGGAAGCAAGGGAAAAAGATTTACACTTGCAGAGCTAATCAACAGCATAGCCATTAAGATGTGTCACACAGTCCATTACTTACCGTTCAAGCACCTAGAATCATCGCTCACCTCAAAGAATGATTCTTATATATTATTTTCTCTCATGGATGAATTTCCTATTTCCTATTAAAAAAAAAAAAAAAATCGAGTTCATCGACAGCAGTCAAGTAAACAGAAGGGGTGCCAAGCACACATTTTCTCCTCCTTACACAGCTCAACACACCAACTCCATCGCCTGGCAGTTCCCGAGTCTCATTAGCTTCTGTACCTCATTTCATTACACACTCAGTATCCTTGTGTCTCAACTTCTTGATGGCCTGTCACGCCTTCTCCCATCTTCACATTCAATTACATATATCATACTCAGTCCCTAGCTTATACCCATAACATCGAAAGATTCTGTTCAGCCTGGTGTCAATAGACTTCATTCCTCCACATCTCTCTTGTCACATCATATCCTGTCCCAACCATTCTTCGCAATCCACACACACACACACACACACACACACACGCACACACACACCACAGAAATCTCATTTCCACTAGTGTTGCACTTGATTTTTCGTTCTAATATCACACCAAAGTCTCACACCCATATGTTACTGTGGGCACTAAAACACCTTCATGCAGTCCTCTTGCAGCCAACACATTCACACCTTTCCCAATAGCCAAGGCCCTTATAGATCCAGCCATTTCCCTTCTTTCTGGAATCACATGTTATATTTAATCTAAACATTTGACTCTCCATTCTATAACTGCACCCGGGTACTAAAACTACCTCATTAATTCGTCTCTCTCCGTTCACGACCACATCACATTAATGGCCACTCTCCCTCTCAACAATAACGACCGATCTAGACTTATCAACAAGTACTTTTAAATTACGATGCTCATAGATATCAACAGAACTCTGCAACGGTCACTGAATCACCAGCGATGTTAAAATATAAAACTGTTGATGTGCTTACTTATCCTCTTAGACGGTGTGATCAAGATGGATGATAGAATGGCCGCCTGGGAGTCACAGGAGCAAAAGTTCATATCAAATTAACCTCCCCGTCATTTTACCGATATTTTTTGTCGTTTTCATAGATTATTTTAGGCACTTTTTACTTCTGAGTAACTATTCTCTTTTGGCTTCACCTTCCACCGACATCCTGATTATTGTATACGGGTGAATTAATTCAACCCCTTGAGTCCGAGTGACGTCTTTTTGATTTATTCCTACTGCCCGTAGACAATCTTATTTTTAGGCTTCAGCAAGACCTCTCGTTTTGACAGAGTTAAATGAAGGCTACATTTAACCCCTTCAAATGTAGAAGTCTGTGATGACCACAAAGGGTAAAAAAATTCTCTCCTAATCTAAATATAAATTAACAGGAGACGTCAAAAACAAAATGAAAAACACCCCCCTGGATTCTTATGTTAAGTACATCTCTACATCGAACTGAAGTGGTTGATTAACAACTATTTTTGTGTTTAGCCATCTAAGAGTGAGCATGGGTGTCTGAGAGCATTATTACGGTAAATGTTAACCCTTTAATGAGCGGGACAAAGTTAGTATTCAGTGTCACTTAGCACCAGATGCTTATATTTAGTTAATAGTGAGTATGCCAGCCTAAGAGTGTTAATATTGTCACCATGATCTCTTCCATGATAGAGATAAATTCCGTATTATAATCTAGCTATCTTGATTTTACTCATCTTGCCTTGAGTCGTAAGAGCCTGAGTGTTGATTGCTTTTGACAGGTTTTGCCCTTAATTAAGACGGCGCGATCAGGACGGCTGGAATCGTGGCCTGTGAGTTCATTTCATCTCGGCACAGTCTTTTTACTTTTATTTTCATTTTGTTTTCTTGTGCATTGTGGATATGATTTTTTCCGTCAGCTTTTCAGTCAGTTTATTTTTTCACTTAAAATCTTAAATTCTAATATACGTATTTTACCCTTTTTGAAACCAAAGCCGTGTTATTTTATTGTCATTTTGACTTCTGATATGTTTTCAGTAGTCTTTATTATGATATCCTTGGACTGAATGGGTTAATGGAGTCTGTTTGGAACTCTTTCAGTAGACGAGACTATTTCTAAGGTGAATAAAATGGACTGAAGGCAGACAGAATATAATACAAAAGGTGTGATGGTAATGAAGTATTTACCTGCTGTCATTGCCCTACCTGGTGGTGTAGTGGTTAGAAGGCCCTAGTGGAAGTGACGGCCGTGCATAAGTTGGTTACCCCACAGAGTGACTGGAAGTTTGTCGATCATGTAAAGCCACCAGGAGAAGTAGGCCGGTCAACTACCCTGAAATGTACCAGACTACGATAGCCTAGCCAAGGGCCCTTACGCGTACATGGTGGGTAAAATGGAATTTCCTGTTAACGCCGTATTTATTTATTAATTTGTTCGTTGCATTCTACTGGTGTTCATGGTTGACCAAAGCTTATGCGTTGCCAGTGCACTTCGCCTGCCTCACTGAATGACTGTGTGTGTGTATGTGTGTGTGTGTGTGTGTGTGTGTGTGTGTGTGTGTGTGTGTGTGTGTGTGTGTGTGTGTGTGTGTGAGTGAGTGTGTGTGTGTGTGCTGGCTAGTGACTAATTTTATCATCATCGCCACCTCCTCTTCCCAGATAGAGGTGAGGTGAGATATGGTCCAGTCAGCAAGGGAGACAGAGTTATAGAGCGAAAGCAAGTCAACACAATAGCCAATACAGTGGGATACACACACATTCACCTACCATTCAGTCATCCAGAATCAATGCTCACCTCACAGAAACTATTATCTGCACGTTTTTTTTTTTTTTTTTTTTTTTTTTTTTTTTTTTTAACGAGCTTCATATTTTCTATCACAGAAGGTTAATCCGTCGACAACAGTCAAGTTAATAAAAGAGGTTCTAAGTAATATCATGATCCCGTTCTTTAATACCTGATCAGACCAACTCGATTGTTTGTCAAGTCCCGGGCCTTCTCAAATTCAGTTTCCTGTTTTATTTCATGATCATTGTCCCTGTCTATCAACCTTCTTAATGGTCTGCCACACTTTCTCCCCTCTTTCGTATTTACTCACTAACATCATTTTCATTCCCCAAACACTTATGTTCTCCAGAAGACCATACCATTTAAAGATTTTGTTCAGCCTAGTGTTAACATACTTCATTTCTCCTCGTCTCTGTAGAATTAGATAATTCTCAGTCCTATCCACGCTTTACACTCCACACATATATCTCGAAAACCCCATTTCCACTGCTGTTGCTCATGAGATTTTGTTCTAATATCACACCAAAGTTTCACATCCATATGTTACTGTGGGTACTAAAAACCTTCATATAATCCTCTTGCCGTCACCACATTCACACCTCTGCTTATATCCAAGCCACTAGTATCTCGAACCACGTTCCTTCTTCTGTTCTACTTTTCATTTAGTCTGCACATTTGTTTCTCTGTTTCTTCACCCGCGTACCAAGATTCCATCACTTATTCGTGTCTCTTCATTCACTACCAGATAACATTGATAGTCACTTTCCCTGTCAACAACAACGTTCATTGCACACTTCTCAACATATACTCTCCAGTTACGGCGTTAATAGATATTAACAGAACTCTTCGCCAGCCCCTGAATCACCATGGATCCAAGATTAAGAACTATCGATTTACGTACTCATCCTCTAAGACGGTGTGATCATCTAAGAAATATGGATTGAACGGCAGCCTGGGAGTCATAAGAGCTTGGGTTCATATCCCTTCTACTTGCGTGTCCGTCTTTATACCGATATTTTTAGTTCCCATTTATAGTTTTTGTTTTCTGCATCTGGTGAAATATTTTCCTATACTGTAGTTTTTTCTCACTCTAGTATACTCATTCTTCTACGTGGTTACTTTAAATTAACGTTTTGAATCCGAGGGTCATCATTTTGGTTTATTCTTTCTGTCACCAGACAATCTTAGTATTAATTTTAAGAAACACCTCTCGTTTTGACACGGATATCAGAAGGCCGCATTTCACGCCTATAAATCTAAAAGTCTATCCTAACCACACAACCTCTGGACAGTTCCTTCTACTCTAAACAAAAAATAAAAAAACATCAGGAGATTATAAAATATATAAAAAAAAAAAAGACGTTCCCGGACTGCGCTGTTAACCACAAAACTCGTCATCGTGCTGAAGTGGTTAATTCAGGACTTCCTTTGTCTACTTAAATGAGTGAGCATGGGAGGCTGAGAGTGTTAATACTGTAAAAATTAACCCTTTCCTGGCCGGGACAAACGTAGTAGCCTATACAGTGTCACCTTGCGCCAGATACTTATTTTTAGCTAACAGTGAGTATGCCAGCCTGAGAGTGTTAATATTGTTAGCATGAACACTTCTTTGATAGAGATAATTTCTGTATTCTATTCCCGTTATCTCAATTTTACTTATCTCTCCGTGAGTCATAGACGCCTGAGAGTGTTGATAGCGCTTAATATGTTTGGTTCTTTAGACGGCGTGATCAGGACTGGTGGAATCGTGGCCTGTGAGTCGTTGGAGCCCTAATTGAAGTGTCACTTAGCAGTCTTTTAAATTAAATTTTCATGTTTTCTCGTGTTTTTTCCATGTTCTGTTCTCCAGTTACTATATTTTTTTATTTAATAATATCCTAAGTTCTATTACGCGTGCTTAGCCTTTTTCCAATCAAAGCCGTGTTTTTTTTTTTTTTTTTTTTTTATCTACATCTTGGTTCATAATAATTTCTTGCTCACGTTTACTATGATATCCTTGGACTGAACGGGTTAATGGAGTCTGTTTCTAATTAGTTCCCTACAAAAGATCATTTCTAAGGTAAATAAAGTAACCTGAAGTTTGGTCGTAAAGACGGTGTGATCAGGACTGGTGGAATCGTAGCCCATGAGTCGTAGGAGCCGAGTTCACATCATGTCACCTCCCGTCTTTTTTTGGGGGGAGGGGGAGGGCTCGTGTTTTTTGTACCTTTTCTTCTGTAACCACTTTTTCCCTTTTTTTTTTTTTTCTCTCACTTCACCGTATTTTTCTCACCCATTGACAGTGCCGGATTTTACCATAAGCTAAGCAAGTCCCAGCTTAGGACCTCGCAATCCGCAAGTGCCTCATAAAATTTGTTTTTATTGATTTCAAAATTTTATGTGGCTTTTTAAATGTTCTGTAGTTTATAAAATGGTTTGTGTAACAAACTTTTTTGTGCAGTTTTAAAATGGTTTGATAGATAATTAATTGAAGTAATATTTTAAGCGTAAATATTCTATGTTTTCAGGTTTACAATGAAGAGAACATTTTGAGAGCGGATACCAGAAAGAAAAAGAGGAAGCAACAAAGTCCTGTTTTGGAAGGCACCTTTGTGAGACCTTCAGGTGTAACTTTTTAACAAGGGGCCTCCAAGCTTTATATAGCTTAGGTCTCTATATCCGGCACTGCCCACTGGCATCCAAAACTCTTTTACATCGTTGAATCATCCCCTTCAAGGCGAAACCGTGTGTGTGTGTGTGTGTGTGTGTGTGTGTGTGTGTGTGTGTGTGTGTGTGTGTGTGTTAGTCAGCTCGTCCGTCCCTTCGTTTGTCCACTTCTTGGCTTTACTGGCAGTCTCCAGGTTTAAGTTTCAGTAATATGAACGCTGTATATTTTACTTCTGTCTCCCGATATGAAGTTCTACCCTATCTGAGATGATAATGATGATGATGATGATGATAATGATGATGATGATGATGATGATGATGATGATGATGATAATGATGATGATGATGATGATGATGATGATAGCCAAAGATGCGTCAGTGGCATAGTGTTTAGTGCAGAGATGGATGGTGAAGGTGAAGGTGAAGGTGAGGGTAAGGTTGAGGGTGAGGATAAGGCTGCGGGTAAGGTTGAGGGTGAGGGTAAAGTTGCGGGGAAGGTTCAGGGTGAGGGTAAGGTTGCGGGTGAGGATAAGGCTGCGGGTAAGGTTGAGGGTGAGGGTAAGGTTGAGGGTGAGGGTAAGGCTGCGGGTAAGGTTGAGGGTGAGTATAAGGTTGAGGGTGAGGGTGAGGTTGAGGGTGAGGGTGATTTTGAGGGTGAGGGAGGGAGCTATTCCTGTGCCACCATCCCAGATCAGTTCCCGTCTGGATGGTGATTTATATTGTGAATCTTCATTTAATAGTTATTGCAACACAACAGTTTGGCATCCTTTTTTAAACTTCCTATTCCCAGGATTGACAACCTGGTAGGCAATGTGTGTAGTATCTATAAAGAAATTAATTATCATCAACTATCATCATATCATAATCGTCGTCGTCGTATTTGTCGTCAATCATCATGAACTTTTTCCCACCTAAGTATGGAGTGAGACAGGGTCCAGAATGCAAAGAAAGAGAAAGCATGATAGAGGGAGAAGTGAACAACAGCATGTCCAGTTGAGTGGACCACACACACACACACACACACACACACACACACACACACACACACACACAGCAGTGAAGCTCCAGGAAATTCTGACTTATTCGAAGACATAGTTAGCCCGTCATTTTTTTTTTTTTTTTTTTTTTTTGTTTTATGAAGGTGGGGGATTTTTTTCTCTACATCTTTGTATAGTACCATTCCGATAGTGCATCACTAGACTGTCAACTTAAAAATGGGTGTCAAACTCGTGTAATGTTCTACACGATGGATTGTTCATCAAGCAAACTCAATCACGTCAGTTGCCAAGCCTTACCAACCTCCATACCTTGCTTCCTCACACACTCATTTACCATTGTCTGTTCATCTTTTTCTCAACCTACCACGCCTGCCACCTTCAGACACACTCACATACACCATTTTCACTATCACATTTTCCCCGTTCTCGCCATACGACCATACCATCTAAGAATCTTAAACCCTATTGTTTCCAGACTAATCTTACCTCACAGCTTTCATGAATCACATTACTGATTATCCGATCCGCAGGACGCTCCCCAAAATCTCCCTTTCATTACTTCTCATCTTGACTTGGTTCTCATGCCACACCTGAGTGCTGCATCCATAACATTAAAGGTCGGATTAAAACACTTTCGTGTTATAGTCTTGCAGCTCCGACACTCCAACCTCTATGTAGTATCAAGGCATTCTAGTACTATCCACTTTCCCTCCATGTGCTTCCCTACCTTCCACCACCATTGCACATTTTCTTCTTTATTCTTCCATTGCTCCTAGGTATCCTTGAATTTCCTCACCAGTTCGTCTCTATCTTCACCCGTACATCAAGCTGACAGTCGCCTGTCCCTTCAAATGCAGTCACTTTACAACAGTTAATATATATCTTCGCATCACGACACTCACTGGCATTAACAAACTCATCACCAATCACTCAACCACCAGCCATGCTAAATTAATAACTGTGGATATGTTTAGTCAGCCTCTAAGACGGTGTGATCAGGAAGGATGGAACGGCCGCCGAGGAGTCGAAGGAGCTTGGTTTCACATCCACCTATGCAATTGCCGTCTTTTTGTCCTTTTTTTTTAAATTTCATTGACGTGTGCTTTTCATGTCGCAATTTTCCTTTAAATTTACCCTACACTGATATTCATATTCATCTGTTCCGATGCATGAGGTTTATCCTTTAATTTAGTGATGTAATATTTTCCTACTGGCATCACAGAATTTCATTAAACTTAAGAAAGACCTCTCGTTTTGAAGGAGATAGGATATTGTTGCATAATCTAAACACAAAGTTCGAATATTCTGTCCAAATTGAAATTAAAAACCAGCAGGAGACGGCAAAAACAGAAGTGAATAAGACATCCCAGGCAGTGCTGTTAACCTCTTCAACTCGCCATCGTGCTGAAGTGGTTGATTAGTAACTATTGCTGTACTTCATCATGTAAGAATCAGAATAAGCATCCTAGTGCTTTAGTACCATCAGAACTAACCCGTTCATAGTCGGAACAAACGTAGTATACTATTTCAGCTAACGTCAGATATTTATATACAACGAAAAATGAGTATACTAAACTGGGAGTGTTAATTCTGTCACCATTAATTCTCTCATGGTCGGGATAACTTCTGTATTATATTCCCGTTAGCTCGATTTTACTCATCTGACTGTGAGTCATAGCAGCTCATGAGTGTTGATCGTTCGGTAAGTTTGGTCCTTAAGACAGTGTGATCAGGACTGGTGGAACCGTGGCCTGTGAGTCATAGGAGCCCGGGTTCACAGAGGCGTCTTAGCTGTCATTTTTATATATTTTTCTTTTCTGATCCTTTTTGAACTCGGAAACTTTTTTTTTCTATTTTCCTTACCTTTCCTTATTTATCTTTTCCACTGATATCCTAAATTTCCTCACAGCGGTGATTTTACCCCTTCAAAGCGAGGACGTGTTTTTTTTTTTTTTCTCAGTAAATATAGGTGACTAATAGGTTTAATAATAGTGTCTTTGGGCTGGAAAAGGTTAATGGAAGATCTGTTTGGAACCTTTTAGTGCGGAAGACCATTTCCAAGCTGAATAAAGTGATCTGAAGACAACAAGAATAAATTTCAAAAGGCGTCAACATAGCGAAGAATGGATGGATGTGAGGGAGAGGGGGATGGATGGTTTGGTGAATAAGAGGTAGGTGGATTGATGGATGGATCTGTGGGTGAGTGAGTGGGAGGTAGATATATTAGTCGACAAGATGTAAGTGGATGGTTGGATGGATAGATGGGGAAGTAATGTATTTACCTGCATTCATTCTTTTAGTGTTCATAGCTGACCTACATTTGCTCTTTTCCAGTGCATTCTTGCTTTCATTAGCTGTTTGTGTGTGCATGCGTGCATGCATCGGTGCGTGTGTGCGTAAAGGTTGGTAGGTGGATGGGTGGGTGGTCCAAGGGGAGACACAAACAGATAGAAACAGGATAACAGAGAGACTCACGAAGGGGTTAGCAAAACAATTTATACTCGTATGGAGAGACAATTACTAGGAAACAGTAATAGATGGACAGACGATACTCATATAATTAGAATAAAAGATTGATATATAAGTAGTTAGGTAGATGAGTAGATGAAGAGACTGTGAGGCTTCCCTTCACATGACGAACAAAAGGCACTTTTTTTTTTTTTTTTTATGTGTCCGACTCTGGGCAAAGGCTCAGGGCCTATTTCTTGGGGGCAGTTGCCTATCCCAAGGCCCAGTAGTCCTCCTACACCTCCACATGTCACCACTTCGGCGCTAAAACCCACCGTCCATATTGAATACATGCTAGGGCTGTCTCATACAGGACTGGTGTACTGGTATTAGCGGGGGTATTTTTACGACATGTCGGCGGGTCATCTGGTAGATCAGGAAAGTCTGCTTTCATGAAATTCAAATCCTTAAACTGTTCCCTGCCCCAGCCGGGATTCGATCCTGGGTCCGTTAGGACCGCAAGCCGCCTCTCTACCGATTCAGCCACCGCCTCCCCCTACAGCCAAAGCAGGTAGATAACTGGGTCTGGTTAGTGAGGCTCGGGATTGAAACTTGACTTGGCTGGATCTTTTTTTTACAATCATAAAATGTTTCTGAACTTATTTTCCTCTTGCATTTAATCGTCTCTTCGGAGCAGGAAAATTTATTCTTAGTGTGTGTGTGTGTGTGTGTGTGTGTGTGTGTGTGTGTGTGTGTGTGTGTGTGTGTGTGTGTGTGTGTGTCTTTTCTGGCATGCGATTGACGATTCTATCATCACCATCATCTTCATAATCTCGCCTATAATTTCCCACCCACAAATGAGATGATGTCGGGTCCAGGAAGCAAGGGAAAAAGATTTACACTTGCAGAGCTAATCAACAGCATAGCCATTAAGATGTGTCACACAGTCCATTACTAACCGTTCAAGCACCTTGAATCATCGCTCACCTCAAAGAATGATCCATATATATTAGTTTCTCTCATGGATGAATTTCATATTTCCTATTAAAAAAAAAAAAAATCGAGTTCATCGACAGCAGTCAAGTAAAGAGAAAGGGTGCCAAGCACACATTTTCTCCTCCTTACACAGCTCAACACACCAACTCCATCGCCTGGCAGTTCCCGAGTCTCATTAGCTTCTGTACCTCATTTCATTACACACTCAGTATCCTTGTGTCTCAACTTCTTGATGGCCTGTCACGCCTTCTCCCATCTTCACATTCAATTACATATATCATGTTCAGTCCCTAGCTTATACCCATAACATCGAAAGATTCTGTTCAGCCTGGTGTCAATAGACTTCATTACTCCATATCTCTCTTGTCACATCATATCCTGTCCCAACCATTCTTCGCAATCCACACACACACACGCACACACACACACACACACACACACACACACACACACCACAGAAATCTCATTTCCACTAGTGTTGCACTTGATTTTTCGTTCTAATATCACACCAAAGTTTCACACCCATATGTTACTGTGGGCACTAAAACACCTTCATGCAGTCCTCTTGCAGCCAACACATTCACACCTTTCCCAATAGCCAAGGCCCTTATAGATCCAGCCATTTCCCTTCTTTCTGGAATCACATGTTATATTTAATCTGCACATTTGACTCTCCATTCTATAACCACCCGGGTACTAAAACTACCTCAATAATTCGTCTCTCTCCGTTCACGACCACATCACATTAATGGCCACTCTCCCTCTCAACAATAACGACCGATCTAGACTTATCAACAAGTACTTTTAAATTACGGTGCTCATAGATATCAACAGAACTCTGCAACGGTCACTGAATCACCAGCGATGTTAAAATATAAAACTGTTGATGTGCTTACTTATCCTCAGACGGTGTGATCAAGATGGATGATAGAATGGCCGCCTGGGAGTCACAGGAGCAAAAGTTCATATCAAATTAACCTCCCCGTCATTTTACCGATATTTTTATGTCGTTTTCATAAATTATTTTAGGCACTTTTTACTTCTGAGTAACTATTCTCCTTTGGCTTCACCTTCCACCGACATCCTGATTATTGTATACGGGTGAATTAATTCAACCCCTTGAGTCCGAGTGACGTCATTTTGATTTATTCCTATTGTCCGTAGACAATCTTATTTTTAGGCTTCAGCAAGACCTCTCGTTTTGACAGAGTTAAATGAAGGCTACATTTAACCCCTTCAAATGTAGAAGTCTGTGCTGACCACAAAGGGTAAAAAAATTCTCTCCTAATCTAAATATAAATTAACAGGAGACGGCAAAAACAAAATGAAAAACACCCCCCTGGACTCTTATGTTAAGCACATCTCTACATCGAACTGAAGTGGTTGATTAACAACTATTTCTGTGTTTAGCCATCTAAGAGTGAGCATGGGTGTCTGAGAGCATTATTACGGTAAATGTTAACCCTTTAATGAGCGGGACAAAGTTAGTATTCAGTGTCACTTAGCACCAGATGCTTATATTTAGTTAATAGTGAGTATGCCAGCCTAAGAGTGTTAATATTGTCACCATGATCTCTTCCATGATAGAGATAAATTCCGTATTATAATCTAGCTATCTTGATTTTACTCATCTTGCCTTGAGTCGTAAGAGCCTGAGTGTTGATTGCTTTTGACAGGTTTTGCCCTTAATTAAGACGGCGCGATCAGGACGGCTGGAATCGTGGCCTGTGAGTTCATTTCATCTCGGCACAGTCTTTTTACTTTTATTTTCATTTTGTTTTCTTGTGCATTGTGGATATGATTTTTTCCGTCAGCTTTTCAGTCAGTTTATTTTTTCACTTAAAATCTTAAATTCTAATATACGTATTTTACCCTTTTTGAAACCAAAGCCGTGTTATTTTATTATGTCATTCTGGCTTCTGATATGTTTTCAGTGGTCTTTATTATGATATCCTTGGACTGAATGGGTTAATGGAGTCTGTTTGGAACTCTTTTAGTAGACGAGACTATTTCTAAGGTGAATAAAATGGACTGAAGGCAGACAGAATATAATACAAAAGGTGTGATGGTAATGAAGTATTTACCTGCTGTCATTGCCCTACCTGGTGGTGTAGTGGTTAGAAGGCCCTAGTGGAAGTGACGGCCGTGCATAAGTTGGTTACCCCACAGAGTGACTGGAAGTTTGTCGATCATGTAAAGCCACCAAGAGAAGTAGGCCGGTCAACTACCCTGAAATGTACCAGACTACGATAGCCTAGCCAAGGGCCCTTACGCGTACAAGGGGGTAAAATGGAATTTCCTGTTAACGCCGTATTTATTTATTTATTTGTTTGTTGCATTCTACTGGTGTTCGTGGTTGACCAAAGCTTGTGCGTTGCCAGTGCACTTCGCCTGCCTCACTGACTGTGTGTGTGTGTGTGTGTGTGTGTGTGTGTGTGTGTGTGTGTGTGTGTGTGTGTGTGTGTGTGTGTGTGTGTGTGTGTGTGTGTGTGTGTGTGTGTGTGTGTGTGTGTGTGTGTGTGTGTGTGTGTGTGTGTGTGTGTGTGTGTGTGTGTGTGTGTGTGTGTGTGTGTGTGTGTGTGTGTGTGTGTGTGTGTGTGCTGGCTAGTGACTAATTTTATCATCATCGCCACCTCCTCTTCCCAAATAGAGGTGAGGTGAGATATGGTCTAGTCAGCAAGGGAGACAGAGTCATAGAGCGAAAGCAAATCAACACAATAGCCAATACAGTGGGATACACACACATTCACCTACCATTCAGTCATCCAGAATCAATGCTCACCTCACAGAAACTATTATCTGCACGTATTTTTTTTTTTTATAAACGAGCTTCATATTTTCTATCACAGAAGGTTAATCCGTCGACAACAGTCAAGTTAATGAAAGGGGTTCTAAGTATTATATATCATGTTCCCGTTCTTTAATACCTCATCAGACCAACTCGCTTGTTTGTCAGGTCCTGGCCTTCTCAAATTCAGTTTCCCAATTTATTTCATGATCATTGTCCCTGTCTATCAACCTTCTTAATGGTCTGCCACGCTTTCTCCCCTCTTTCGTATTTACTCACTAACGTCATTTTCATTCCTCAAATACTCATTTTCTTAATCAGACCATAACATCTAAAGATTTTGTTCAGCCCATTGTTAACATACTTCATTACTCCACGTCTCTGTAGAATTAGACCATTCTCTATCCTATCCACGCATTGCACTCCACACACACATTTCGAAAGCCCCATTTCCACTGCTCTTGCTCTTGAGTTTTTGTTCTAATATCACACCAAAGTTTCACATCCATATGTTACTATGGGTACTAAAAAACTTTCATATAATCCTCTTGCAGTCTCCACATTCACACCTCTGCTTATATCCAAGGCCCTTGTATCTCAACCACTTTCCTTCTTCTGTTCTGCTTTCCACTTACTCTGCACATTTAACTGTTTCTCTGTTTCTTCACCCGTGTACCAAGATTCCATCACTAATTCGTGTCTCTTCATTCACTACCAGATAATACTGATAGTCACTTTCCCTGTCAACAACAATGTTCATTGCACACTTATCAACATATACTCTCCAGTTACGACGTTAACAGACATCAACAGAACTCTTCGCCAGCCCCTGAATCACTGTGGATCCAAAATTCAGAACTATCGATTTACGTACTCATCCTCTAAGACGGTGTGATTAGGATGGATAGAACAGCCGCCTGGGCGTCATAGGAGGTTAGGTTCATATCCTTCATTGCAGCATCTCCGTCTTTTTACCGATATTTTGATTTCCCATTTATAGTTTTTTCAGCATCTGGTGAAATATTATCCTATAATTTTTTTTATTACCCCGATATACTCTTTCTACTACATGGATACTTTAAATTAACCCCTTGAATCCGAGGGTCATCATTTTGGTTTATTCTTTCTGTCACCAGACAATCTGAGTATTAATTTTAAGAAAGACCTCTCGTTTTGACGCGGATATGAGAAGGCTGCCTTTAACGCCTACAGATGTAAGTCTATCCTAACCACACAAACTTTTGACAATTCCTTCGACTCTAAACAAAAAACAACAGGAGAGGGAAAAATGAACGAAAGACCTTCCCGGGCTGCGCTGTTAACCACAAAACTCGTCTTCTTGCTGAAGTGGTTAATTCATGACTTCTTTGTTTACTCATGTGAGTGAGCATGGGAGGCTGAGAGTGTTAATACAGTACTGTAAAAATTAATCCTTTCATGGCCGGGACAAACGTAGTAACCTATAGAGCGTCACCTGGCGCCAGATTCTTATTTTTAGCTATCAGCGAGTATGCTAGCCTGGGAATGTTAATGAGTTTGGTCCTATGACGGCGTGATGAGGACTGGTGGAGTCGTGGCCTGAGAGTCGTAGGAGTCCGGTTTTAGTTCTCAACCACCGTCTTTTAACTTTTTGTCATACTGTTTTCTTGAAGTGTTTGTATCTACTTTTGAAAAAAAAAAAAATCCCGTACTTTTCTTTCCTCTCCTTACTATTTTTTTTTTTCCTAAATCCTGTTATTCTTTTCATCTTATTCTTTTTATCTTATTCTGACTTGTGATAGATCATTTTTCATCCCAAATGAACTGTATCCTTGCAATGAACGGGATAATGGTGTCTGTTTGGAACTCCTTCAGTGGAGGAGACTATTTCTGGGATGAATAAAGTGGACTGAAGGCAGAAAGAATATAATACAAAAGGTGTGATGGTAATGAAGTATTTACCTGCTGTCATTGCCCTACCTGGTGGTGTAGTGGTTAGAAGGCCCGAGTGGAAGTGACGGCCGTGCATAAGTTGGTCACCCTACAGAGTGACTGGAAGTTTGTCGATCATGTAAAGCCACCAGGAGAGGTAGGCCGGTCAACTACCCTGAAATGTACCAGACTACGATAGCCTAGCCTAGGTCCCCTACGCGTACAACGGGGTAAAATGGAATTGCCTGTTACTGTTTTATTGATTTGTTAAATTCTACTCGAGTTCAGGGTTGACTAGATTTTGTGATTTACCATTGCACTTCCTGCCTTACTGTGTGTGTGTGTGTGTGTGTGTGTGTGTGTGTGTGTGTGTGTGTGTGTGTGTGTGTGTGTGTGTGTGCCGGTATGTATTTCTGTCTGTCTATCTATCTATTTATCTATCTATACACGTGTGTGTGTGTGTGTGTGTGTGTGTGTGTGTGTGTGTGTGTGTGTGTGTGTGAGAGAGAGAGAGAGAGAGAGAGAGAGAGGAAGCCTGGAGGTTTAGGCATGCACTATAGAGACAAATCCAGTAAAATAGTAATAGATGGACAAACAGACGATAGAGACATAGGTGGAATGAAAGACAGAAGCATAAAGGTAGTTAGGTAGATGTGTAATATACAGACTTGCCTTCACATGACGAACAGAGGCCACTTTAAACAAAGCAGGTGATAATTGGCCCTGGTGTGTTAGGCCCGCCTTCGAAACCTCTCCTAGACTTCGGCTTCTTTTTGTATTATTGATGTTTCCGCATTTCGATTACACTGCGTTAATGAAACGTCTTTTTGGTGTAGGCGTATTAGTGTGTGTGTGTGTGTGTGTGTGTGTGTGTGTGTGTGTGTGTGTGTTCTTGCTAGCGATTGACGATTTTATTTATCATCTTCATAATCTCGCCAAAAATTTTCCACTCAGAGGTTATGTGAAACAGGGTCCAGGAAGCAAGGGAGACAGAGTTTTCATGGAAGAGCTGATGAATATCGTAGTCAATTAAAAGGGTCAGATGTCAGTCACCATATTGAGACATTTAAAATGTTCGCTAACCTCATAGAAGTGCTCATTTGCACTTTTTTTTTTTTTTTTTTAACATACATGAGATTTATATTTCCTATAAAACAGATCAGTCCATCTACATCAATCGAGCTAAGTTAAGGAAAGGGGTGGTAATCACTGTCTTGTTTTGTCCTTACATAGCTCATCACAGCAGCTCGATCGCCGGTCAGGTCCCGAGCCTCATCACCTTCAGTACCTCACTTTATTATACACTCGGTTACCGTGTCTCCCAACCTTCTTGATGGTCTGCCACACCTTCTTCCAACTTCATTCTCACTCACATATACCATTTTCACTCCCCATTTTCTACCCATTTCCTCCATTACACTATAATATCCTACGAGTTTGTCCCATTTTGGTGTCAATACACTTCTACTCTACGTCTTTCTCGAATTACATCATTTCCTCTCCTATACACTCTGCACTTCACAAATATTCCTCAGAAAACCATTTCCACTACTAATACTCTTTATTTATTTATTTTTTACACTCAAGTCTCACACCCATATGTTACTGTGGACACTAAAACACCCTCATACAGTCCGCTTGCAGCCTGCACATTCACACCTTTGCATAACTAAGGTCCTTATAGATCCAGGCACTCTCGTCCTTTCTGCAGTTCTAATTTCCACTTAGTCTGCACATTTAACTCATTCCTGTTACTGAACTTGTGTATAATAATTTCCTCTCTGATTCGAGTCTCCATTCACCACCAGAAAACCTGACAGTCACTCCCCGCCTCAACAGGAACGTTCACTCTTCACCTATCAACGTATACTATCGAAGGACAAAGCACAACGCTCATAGATATCAACAGAACTCTGAACCACCCCATGAGCCACCAACGATGCCAGATTAATAACATTCGATGTGCTTACTCAGCCTCTAAGACGGTGTGATCAGGATGGATGGAACGACCGCCTGGGAATCAGGTGACCCCCGTCTTTTTTTTTCTTTTTTTTTTTTCTCATAGCTGTATTTGGGTGCTTCTTACATCTGGGAAACTCTTAAGTTTCGCCTCCTGCTGATACCCTGCTTCTTCTGTTTGGATGAATTAAATATGACCCTGGCATCCAGGTGACGTCATTTTCTACTGGTCTTACTGCCACCAGAAGGTCTTATTATTAAACTTAAAATAGACTTGTCGTGTTGAAGGGGTAAAATGATCTCTACATCTGACCCCTGCACGACTACATTTCTCCCCGAATCTAGGAGGAAAACACAATCGTCAGAAGAAATGAAGAAGTGGGAGAAAAAAAAAAAAAAAAATATATATATATATATATTCCCGGCATCGCTGTCAACCACTTTACTTGTCATCGTGTTGAAGTGGATAATATATGTTGCCATATTTACTAATATGAGAGTGATCACAGAAGTATGAAAGTGCTAATTCTGCAAAAAATTAACCCTTTCATGGCCGGGACAGACAGTCACCTAGCACCAGATGCTTATTTTTAGCCAATAGTGAGGATGCCAGCCTGAGAGCGTTAATATTGTCCACATTAACCCTGCAATGGTAGACAATTTCTGTATTCTGTTCCCACTATCCCGATTTTACTCATCAGGCAGTGAGTCATAGGAGCCTGAGAGTGTTGATAGCTCATAATAAGTTTGGTCCTTAAGACGGTGTGATCAGGACTGGTGGAATCGTGGCCTGTGAGTCGTAGGAGCCCAATTTTATATCACATAAGGTGCAGTCTGTTATATATATATATATATATATATATATATATATATATATATATATATATATATATATATATATATATATATATATATGAGAGTGACCACAGAAGTATGAAAGTGCTAATTCTGTAAAAAAATTAACCCTTTCATGGCCGGGACAGACAGTCACCTAGCACCAGATGCTTATTTTTAGCCAATAATGAGGATGCCAGCCTGAGAGCGTTAATATTGTCCACATTAACCCTACCATGGTAGACAATATATATATATATATATATATATATATATATATATATATATATATATATATATATATATATATATATATATATGTGTGTGTGTGTGTGTGTGTGTGTGTGTGTGTGTGTGTTCTTGCTAGTGGTTGACTATTTTATCATCACCATCATCATCTCTCCTCTTTTTCCCACCCAGAGGTGAGATGAGGTTGCGTCCAGGAAGAAGAGGAGAAAGAATTTTAGTGGGAGAGCTAATCAACAGCTTCACCAATGAAGTGAGCCGCACACTCATTCACTTACCAGTCAAGCACCTACAGTAGAATCATCGCTCACCTCGCCGAAAATATCAGCTAGACATTTATTTTTGTATGTTTTTCTTAATATATGAATTTCATATTTCCTATAATAAGTCTCAGTCCATCGACAACAGTTAAGTTATGGAAAGGGGTGTTAAGCATTGTCATTTTCTGCTCCCTTCATAGCTCATCAGCCCAATTCAACTGTCTGTCAGATCTCGAACCTCATCAACTTTAGTATCTCACATTATTACACACTCGTTACCCTGTCTTTCAACCCTTTTGTTGGTCTGCCACGCCTTGTATCAACTTTAGACTCGCTTATATAAACCATTGTCACTCCTCTCCTTAGTTCCATTTTCTCCTTATGACCAGAACATCGAAAAACTTTTTAGCCCTTGTGTAAAAAGACTCTCTGTCTCCACATCATTCTCGAGTCATATGATTTTCTTTCTTATCCACTCATTATACTCCATACACGGTCCTCTGACACCCCACGTCCACTGCTTTTGTTCTTGAATCTTTGTTCTAATATCAAGCTAATATGTCACACCCGCATGTAACTGTGGGCACTAAAACACCTTCATGTAGTTCTCTTGCAGCCTACACACTCACACCTTTCCCTATAGCCAAGGCCCTTATACTGTAGATCCAGCCAGTTTCCTTCCTTCTGGAATTCTACGTTTTATTTAGTCTGCATATTTAACTCTCATTTCTATAACTGCACCCGGGTACTAAAACTCCCTCAATAATTCGTGTCTCTCCGTTCACGACCAGGTAACACTGATACTTACTCTCCCCCTCAACAACAACGACCGTTCTAGACTTATCAGCATATACTATCAAATTACTGTGCTCATAGATATCAACAGAACTCGGCGACAGTCTCTGAATCACAAGCGATGTTAAATTATAAAACTGTTGATGTGCTTACCTATCCCCTTAGACGGTGTGATCAAGATGGATGATAAATTGGCCGCCTGGGAGTCATAGGAGCAAGAGTTTATATCAAATTAACCTCCCCGTCTTTCTACTGATATTTTTATGTCGTTTTTATAGATAATTTTAGGTACTTTTTTCTTCTGAGTAACTATTCTCATTTGGCTTCACCTTCCACCGACATCCTGATTCTTGTTTACGGATGAATTAATTTAGCACCCTGAGTCCGAGTGACGTCATTTTGATTTATTCCTACTGTCAGTAGACAATCGTAATTTTAGGCTTCAGAAAGACCTCTTGTTTTGACGGAGTTAAATGAAGGCTACATTTAACCCCTTCAAATGTCGAGGTTTATGCTGACCACAAAGGGTTAAAAAATACCCTCTTAATCAAAATAATTATAAATCATCAGGATATGGCAAAAACTAAATGAAAAACAAGCATCCCGGTTTCGTTGTTAACCTCATCACGTTACATCGAGTTGACGTAGCTGATTAACAACTGTTATTATGTTTAGTCATCTAAGAATGAGCATGGGTGGCTGAGAGCATTAATACTGTAAACATTAACCCTGTAATGACAGGGACAAACTTATTTAACGTCACCTAGTACCAGATGCTTATATTTAGCTCATAGTGAGTATGGCAACCTAAGAGTGTTGATATGATCAGCATTAACCCTTCCATGGTAGAGATAACTTCCGTATTCTATTCCCCACATCCTGATTTTATTTATCTGGCCCTGAGTCATAGGAGCCTGAGTGTTGATAGTGCTTATAAGATCAGGACTGGTGGAATCATGGCCTGTGAGTTCACTTCATCTCGGCGATCTCTTTTTACTTTTATTTTCATTTTGTGTTCGTGTGGATTTTGCATCTGATTTTTTTCCGCCAGCTTTTCATTCAGATAATTTTTTGTACTTAAAATCCTAAATTCTATTATTCATACTCTAACCCCTTTCCAAACCGAAGCTGTGTTATTATGCCATTCTGGCTTGTGATATATTTTCAGTCACCTTTATTATGATATTCTTGGATTCTGGAACTCATCCAGTAGAGGACACTACTTATTAGGTGAATAAAGTGGACTGAAGGCAGAAAGAATATAATACAAAAGGTGTGATGGTAATGAAGTATTTACCTGCTGTCATTGCCCTACCTGGTGGTGTAGTGGTTAGAAGGCCCCAGTGGAAGTGACGGCCGTGCATAAGTTGGTTACCCCACAGAGTGACTGGAAGTTTGTCGATCATGTAAAGCCACCAGGAGAAGTAGGTCGGTTAACTACCCTGAAATGTACCAGACTACGAGGGCCTAGCCTAGGACCCCTATGAGTACAAAAGGGTAATATGAAATTGCCTGTTACTGCTCTATTTATTCATTTACTTATTTATTTTTTTCATTTATTTATTTGCATTGCATTCTACTGGTGTTCATGTTTCACCAAAATGTGTGTTTCGCCAGTGCACTTACTCTGCCTCATTGTGTGTGTGTGTGTGTGTGTGTGTGTGTGTGTGTGTGTGTGTGTGTGTGTGTGTGTGTGTGTGTGTGTGTGTGTGTGTGTTGGTCCGTCCGTCCGTCCACTCCTTGCCTTTACTGGCAGTCTCCAGGCTTAAGTTTCACTAATATGGATGCTTTATATATTTTACTTCTGCCTCCTCATAACAGTTCTACCCTGTCTGTGATTATGATGATGACGATTGTGATGATTATGATGGTAGCCAAGGAGAGCTGATACGTATAGTGTCTGGTGGAGTGATGGATAGTGAGGGATTGGGTGATGATGAGGGAGGGAGCTCATCCACTGACAAGGTGCCCGTATGGATCTTGATTTATACTGTGAATATTCAGTTGATTGAGAGATATTGGAACACAGCTCTTTGGCATCCTTTTTTAAAACATTTTTGTGGGTTTGACTATTTGGTAGGCAATGTCAGGAGTATTTATAAAGAAAATCATCATCGTCGTCGTCGTCGTCGTGAACCATCATTATCTAATGTTTTCCACCCAAGGCTGGAGTGAGGCGGATCTAGAAAGCAAAGAAACAAACAAACAAAAAACGATAGAGGAAGAGGTAGAGAACAGCATTCCCAGAGAAATGGGTCGCAAAAATTTGCATACAGCAGTCAGCCTCAGGTAATCCTGACTCCCTCTCAAAGGCATAATCATCCCGTCATTTTTTTTTTATCCTGGAGTAGGGGTATTTTTCTCTCCAGATGCTTTGTGTGTTGGTTTTCCGATAGCCAATCCGACCACTATCAAGAGAAAGAAAGAGTATCAAACCCTTTTAATATTCTCTGCAATACATAGTTCATCAAGCCAACTCGATCCCCTGTCAGTTGCCATGCGTCGTCAACCTCTATACCTAGATTTCTCACACACAGATTTGCCATTCTCTGGTCACCTTTTTCTTCGCCAACCACGCCTCCCACCGTCAGGCACACTTACAGTACATGCACCATTTTCATTGCCACATTTATCCTCGTTCTCGCCATACGACCATACCATCTAAGCGTATTCGCTTAAACACTATTGTCATCAGACTTCCTTACTTCACAGCTATCACGAATCACGTTACTCATTTTACGCACGACGCTTTTCGCATATTTTTAAAAATCTCCCTTGCACTTCTCTTCTTAACCAGTTCTCATGCCACACCTGAGTTTTGCATCCGTAACATTAAAGGTCAGATTAAAAAACTTTCATGTTATTGTTTTGCAACCCCGACATTCCGACCTCTGTACAGTATCAAGGCTTTCTAGTGCTGTCTACTTTCCTTCCATGTACTTCCTTTCTTTCCAACTTCATTTTCACATTCACCTTTCATTTCTTCCATTGCTCATAGATATCTTTAAATTCCCTCACCATTTCGTTTTTACATTCACCCTCACATCAAACAGACAGTCGCCTTACCCTTCAGTTACAATCACTTTACAACAATTAATATTTACCTTCACATGACGACACTCACGGACATCAAGAAACTCGGAACCAATCACTCAATCACCAGCCATGTTAAATTAATAACTGTGGATATGTTTAGTCATCCTCTAAGACGGTCTGATCAGGACGGATGGAACGGCCGCCTAGGACTCATAGGAGCCAGGTTTCACATCCTCCTCATAAGAGTCGTCTTTTTGATTTTGTTTTTTTAATCACCCTAAAATATGCTTGACATTTCTGTTACTGTTTCTCTTTGCATTTACCGTCCACTGATATCCTCATTCTTCTTTCCGAATGCATCAAGTTGATACATAACGTTAGAGTTACATTATTTTTGTGTTTCCTTAACGGCATCAGAGAATTTTATCTGACTTAGAAAAGACCTCTCGTTTTGAGAGTAAAAAAAAAAAAAAAAAAAAGGGCTATATATCTGAGCACGCAAAGTTCGAAAAAAAAAAAAAAAAAAAAGAAGTGCATAAGACGCCCCCGGGCCGTGCTGTTAACCACTTCAACTCGTCATCGGTTTCAAGCTTTTGATTGATAACTGTTGTCTTGCTTAGTCACATAAGAGTGAGCATAGGAGTATGAGTTTTTTAATATTATCAGAATTAACCCGGTCATGTCGTAACACACGTAGTAAATTATTTCAGCCAATGTAAGATGTTTATATACAGCTAAAATTGAGTATACTAAAACTGCAGTGTTAATACTGCTACCATTAATTCATTCATGGTCGGGATAACTTCTGTATTATATTTCATTTAGCTCGATCTTACTCAACTGGCTGTCAGTCACAGGAGCCTGAGAATGTTGAACATCCGATAAGTTTGGTCCTTATGACGGTGTGATCAGGACTGGTGGAGCTGTGGTCTGTGAGTCATAGGAGTCGGGGTTCACAGTTACTTCCACTCTGTCTTTTATATATCTACATTTTTTTCCTATTTTCCTTAACTTTTATTTAATTTTCCTTTTCCTCTGATAACTTAAATTTCCCCATGTCGGTAATTTAAACCCTCCCGTCAACGTATGGGTACGTTGCAACATTTTGCATTTGCCAGTCCCGGCGACGTACTGGTACGTCGTGCAATTGCAAGATCCCTAATTTGCACAATTTTCAATTTTCGCGTGTGATTTTTCGTACGTATACACGGGACACCTTCCTTTATTCCTCTACAAGATGCCAAGCAGGGACAACGCCTTACACTGCATAACCTCCCCCTCCCCCCCTCACGCCATTGTCTCGGCAATTCACCTGTTAATAGTGACCTGGCCAGTTAAGATATTCAGGGACAGAGTGATTCCCCAATCGATGACAATGTGGAGGACAAAGTTTACGTAGCATTAGAAGAAGAAACAGTCAGAAATAATGATCAGGTAATGTGGCAAAAGCAGGTCAGGTATGGTGATTAGTTAGTGAGTGGAACAATGCTTATAATGCCTATTTTACTGCTTGAAAACCAGTATACTCTCATACTACATATAAATTCATACCAAGTAAATAAATAAATACCGTTTATGAGTGGTGTGAAATAGTTACCCTCCCATAGAACTCGTTTTCTTTGCAGCCACCTGATAGAAAACTCAGTCAGGTAAGGAGGTACTCCTACCTGCATTGAGTATTTTAAACCTCAGGTGAGCGATTTCTCTATGAATTTTCGATGTTTCTCACCAAAAGCGGAGGTTTTAGCCAAAAAAAAAAAAAAAAATCGAAAATACCTTGGGATTGGGGGACGTCGGGGTGCGGAAAACCTCGGGACGTGATGGGTTAAGTCGAGAACGTGTGTGTGTGTGTGTGTGTGTGTGTGTGTGTGTGTGTGTGTGTGTGTGTGTGTGTGTGTGTGTGTGTGTGTGTTTTACTTTAGTCTCCCAAATAACAGATGAATAATATGTTTAATAATAGTGTCTTTTGGATGACAGGTTAATGGAAGATCTGTCTGGAACCCTTTCACTGCTAGAGACCATTTCCAAGGAGAATATAGTGATCTAAAGACAGCAAGAAATTTATACTAAAGGCGTCAACATAGCGAGGAATGGATGGATGGATGCGTGGATGGGTGTGTGAGTGAGATGGGGCTGGATGGACTGGTGGATGAATGGCAGGAGGATGGACGGGTAAATATGTAAGTGAGAAGGGTTTGGATGTACTGGTGGGTTAGCGGTAGGTGGATTGATGGATGAGTGGAGGGGTATGTGAAAATAGGGAAGATATATTAGTGAATGAGGGGTAGGTGGGTGGATGGATGATGGATCAGTGGGTAGGTGAGTGGGGGGTAGATACATTGGTTGATATGAGGTATGTGGATAAATGGATTGATGGATGGATGTGTGAATGAGAATGGTTTGGATGGAATGGTGTATGAGAGGCAGGTGGATGGATGGGTGACTGTGTGAGTGACAAGTGGTTAGATCTATCTATCTGTCTATTGCCAGACGCCTTAATCCCGTAAGGGGTGGCCACAAACAAATCACCTCCATGTCGCCCTGTCCCCTGCCATTTCATTGCCCTGCTCCAAGCTCACATCCCCCTCTCTCATATACCTCTCCACTCCATCCCTCCATCTCATCCCTGGCCTCTCCCTCCCTCTTCCCCCCTCCACCTCACACTTCCTCATTTGTCAATCTGTCTCTCCATGTTACTCCACAGGCTCCTCTCAAATAACTCATTTCCACTGCTCTCACTCTTGACTTCAAGGTCCAAGCTTCACTACCATACGTTAGAGTTGATATCACAATACTGTCATGTAGTAACTTTTTCACTTCCATGCTCACTTCCCTGTTTCTTATCACTGCTTTCAAGGAGCCAGCAACCTTCCTTCCCTGTTGCACCCTTTGAAGCACTTCACCCTCCAAACTTCCATCCTTACTCATCACAGTACCCAAGTACTTAAAAGCACTCACATTCTCCATTTCCTCCTCATCCAGCCTCACTGTACATTGACTGACTTCATTTCTCTCAAAGACCATAACTTTACTCTTCCCTACATTCACCTTTAGATTCCGTTTCGTACACACTCTCCCAAACTCATCCAGCAAGCCTTGCAGCTCCACTTCGTCTTCACACAACAACACAGTATCATCTGCAAACAACAGTACAAGTAGTTTCCAGACACTGCCCTCTCTCACTAGGGCTGCTCCAACATCCACTGCCCTACCTTGTATCACTTTTATAACCCTATCCATATACAGATTGAATAACCTTGGACACATGACATCCTTGTTTCAATCCAACCTTCAAAAAGAAAAATTCTCTCAGTTCACTATCCACACTCACTGCAGCCTTAGCACTCTCATACGTACTCTTCACGGCCTTCAGCAACTTTCCATCTACTCCATATAGTCTTAATACTTTCCACAGTCCTTGTTTATCCACCCTGTCATATACGTTCTCCAAATCCATGAAGACCGCATACAACTTCTTTCCCTTCTCTAGAAACTTTTCCATTAAAGATCTAAGAATGAATATCTGATCTACGACACATCTTCTCTTCCTAAAACCTCTCTGTTCATCTCGAACTAATTCCTCTGTTATTTCCCTAACTCTGTCAATAAGTATCCTACCATATACTTTTCCTATTACACTAAGAAGACAAATGCCCCTATGATTACCACACACTTCTTTTTCATGTTTTCCCTATTTGACACAAGTGGGTTGGCGGAGGGTTAGTGCCCCTCCCCGCAAAACACCTAACTAAAAATACGAACAATAAGGAATTAGATATATTAGTTAATAAGGAGTAAGTGGATGGATGGTTGGATAGATGGGGGTGGATGAATGGATGGATGGATGGATGGGCAGGTGAAGTATTTAGTTGCTTTCAATCTTATGGTGTTCATAGTCGACACAGTGTTCTTTAGCAAAGCATTCTTGCCTTCACTGACGCTCTCTCTCTCTCTCTCTCTCTCTCTCTCTCTCTCTCTCTCTCTCTCTCTCTCTCTCCTGTATAGGTGTTTGTTTTTTGTTTATTTGTTTGTTTCTCTAGCGTGCAACTGGAGATTTTATACTCACCATCTCACGTATTTTTCCCATCCAGAGGTGAGGTGCGGAATGCCCAAGAAAGCGAGGCGAAAAAAGTTATAATGGGAGAGCTAATTAACAACATAGCTAACTAGAATGGCACTCATTAGAGCGCATATCCCCTCCATCAACATCCATGCAATATTTACTGATAATTTTACGAAAATGTCGAAAAACGCTCTATCTCGCAATGTTAAAGAAACTGGAAAAAAAAAAAAATCCTGGATCGGCATCTTTATCCGGATCTGCACCAAAATTTAATGGAGTCTATTCTGGGTCAAAGCCCATTCTTCTTCCAAGTTTCGTGGAAATCCGTCCAGAAGTTTTGTGTAATCTTGCCCACAAACCACGCAACCAACCAGCAAACAAAGGGACACGAGTGAAAACATAACCTCCTTGGCGGAAGTAATGAAATGGGCCACACACTCAATCGTGTACTATTCAAGCACCTAGACTCTCTCTCACCTCACAGAAATTATCAGATGGACATATATTTTTTAAGTCTTAATGTTTATAGATTAGCTTCAGAGTTCCTATACAGAACGCCAGTCCATCAACAATAATCAAGTTCAGGAAAGCGTCGCTAAGCATAGTCATGTTCTCATTGCATAGCTCATCACACCAACTCGATCGCCTGCCTGATCCAGACCCTCGTCATCTTTAATTCCTCAGTTTATTACACACTCATTTTCCCTGTGTCTCAACTTTCTTGATGGTCCGCCACACCTTCTCCGATCACCAGACTGACTCATAAATACAATTTTCACTCCCTTACACCCAATTTCTCCATATTACCATAACATATTCAGCCCTGGTGTTAACAGACTTCTTTACTCAAAATCGTTTTCGAATCACATCATCTGGTAACCAGTACACTCTTTGCACTCCAAGCACATTCCATTTTCACTGAGTTTCTTATATTAGTACACCAAAGTCACACACACCTGATACTGTGAGCACTAAAACACTTTCATGCAGTCCTCTTGCAGCCTCCACATTCATAACTTTTCTCATAACCAAGGCCCCTGTCGGTCCAACCATTTTCCTTTTTTTTTTTGCTATTCTACTTTCCTCTTAGTCTGCATATTTAACCCTCCCTTCTATTACTGAACCCGGTTATTAAACTTCCCTCACTATTTCGTCTGTCTCCATTCACAACCAAATATCGTTGCCAATTTCCCTCTCAACAACAACGATCATTCTACACTTACCAACATATACTATCAAAGCACGGCGCTCACACATATCAAGAGAACTCTGCACCAGTCTCTGCATCTCCATCGAAACTGTCCATGCTTACTCAGCCTCTAAGACGTTGTGATCAGGATGGACAGAGCGGCCGCGTGGGAGTCACAGGAGCCAGGGTTCATTGGCTAATCACTCAGTCTTTTTATTGATGTTTTTATTTAGTTTTTATACTTGATTTCGGGTACTTCCTGCTTCTCAGTAACTATTTTTCTTTGGCTTAATCTTCCACGGATATCCTAATTATTTTATACGGCTGAATTAAATTAGCTCTTTGAATCCGGGTTACGTCATTTTGGTTTATTGTTACTGCCATCATACAATCTTATTAAGCTTTAGAATGACCTCTCATGATGAAGGGGTAAAGCGAACACCACATCTGAACCCTAGACATCTAAAAGTCTACCCGAATTGAAAATGAGAGAGAGAAAAAATCAAGCTGTGTTGGTTTTAATCGTCATCCTAGTAAGGTGGTTAATTCAAAACTGTAGCGATGTTAAGTCATCTGAGAGTGAGTATGAGAGGCTGAATATTAATACTGCAAAAATTAACCCTTCATGGCCGGCACAAATGTAGTATACAGTGTCACCTAGCGCCAGATGCATAAATTTAGCTAATAGTGAGAGTGCTAGCCTGAGTGTTAATAATGTCAACATTAACCCTTCCATGGTAGTGAAAACTTCCGCACTCTATTAGGCTATTCCAATTTTACTCATCTGTCCGTGAGTCATAGGAGCCTGAGAGTGTTGATAGCTCATAATAAGTCTGGTCCTTAAGACGGCGTGATCAGGACTGGTGGAATCGTGGTCTGTGAGTCATAGGAGCCCAGTGTCAGTTCTCAAACGCTGTTATATTCATTTTCTCTTGTGGATTTTGCATCTGATTCCTCCCTTCCCCCTCCTTCCCAGCTTTTCATTTCTGTTTGATTTTCTTCACTTCTTCCATCGCCAGACTCATTAATACCATAAGCGGTGGCCATAAACAAATCGCCTCCACGTTTCCCTATTCCCCGCCATTTTGCTGTCCCGCTTCCAGCTCACAGAACCCTCTCTTATATACCTCTCCACTTCATCCTTCCATCTCATCCTCGGCCTCTCCCCCCCCTCATTCCTCCCCGTCCACTTCACTCACATACATTCTCCATGTCAGTCTCTCGCTGTCCATCCTCTCCACATGGATAAAACACCTCAGTGTATTTCACCAAACGTTTTTTTATCACATTCACATCCACACCACCACGCTCCATCACTTCCTTATTTGTCAGTCCGTCTCTTCATGTAACTTCACATGCTCCTCTCATATAACTCATTTCCACTGCTCTCACTCTTGACTTGTGTCCTACCAACAAGGTCCAAGCTTCACTTCCATACGTTAGAGCTGGTATCACAATTCTGTGATGATGTGACTTTTATACTTCCATGCTCACTTCCCAATTTATTATCACTGCCATCAAAGAAGCAGCAACCTTTCTTCACTTAATACCGTAAATTCAGTTATACATGTTTTACCCCCTTCCAAACCGAAGCCGTTCCTTTCACATCATTCTGGAGTGTGATATTCTCTTCCTTATCCTTCATTATGATATCCTTGGACTGAGCATGTTTGGAAAGCTTTCAGTAGAGGAGACTATTTCTGAGGTGAATAAAGTGGACTGAAGGCAGAAAGAATATAATACAAAAGGTGTGATGGTAATGAAGTATTTACCTGCTGTCATTGCCCTACCTGGTGGTGTAGTGGTTAGAAGGCCCCAGTGGAAGTGACGGCCGTGCATAAGTTGGTTACCCCACAGAGTGACTGGAAGTTTATCGATCATGTAAAGCCACCAGGAGAAGTAGGCTGGTCAACTACCCTGAAATGTAGCAGACTACGATAGCCTAGCCTAGGGCCCCTACACGTACACGGGGGTAAGATGGAATGGCTTGTTAATGTTTTATTTATGTATTTATTTATTTATTTATTAGTTTCTACTAGTGTTCATGGTTGACCAGAATTTGTGATTTGCCAGTGCACTTCCACCTTTACTGTGTGTGTGTGTGTGTGTGTGTTCTTACCTAATTGTTCTTACCTAATTGTATCTTTACAGGAATGAGTCAAGCTCGTACTGTCCCGTGTCTTAAACCATATGTATCGTACATATCCTTAAATTTGTGAATTGTTTTGGCACACACTATTTCATTCGGTAGTGCATTCCACTGATCAATTGCTTTATTTGGGAAACTGAATTTCCTTAAGTCTTTATCACCTCTCTTGTTATGCAGTTTTTTGCAGTGTCCTCTTGCTGATGCTTCCGCATACGTTAAGTAATCATTTATGTCTATTTTCTCCTTCCCTGACATGCATTTTTATAGCATAATCATGTCACCTCTTTTCCTTCTCTCTTGTAGTGTTGGTAGATTCAGTTTATTTAGTCTTTCTTCGTAGCTTAGATCCCTTAAGCTTGGTACCCATCTTGTAGCGGCCCTTTGAACTTTTTCAATCTTGTCTATGTGTTTTTTGAGATGAGGACTCCAGACTACTGATGCGTATTCCAGGGTTGGTCTGATGAATGATGTTATTATCTTTCTTAGCATGTCTTCATTTATGTATGTAAACGCTTTTCTCATATTGGCAAGCAGTGTATACATGTTCCGTACCTTCTCACTGTTGTGGTCAGCCGGAGATAGTCTGTTATTGACAATCACACCTAGGTCCTTCTCTCTTTCAGATGTGTGTAGGGTTTTATTTCCTAACGTATGATCTCAATCAGGTCTTTTTCCACTTTTACCAAACTTGATTACATGACACTTGTCCACATTGAATTCCATTTGCCATGTATTACTCCATTCATGAAGTTTATTTATTTCTTCTTGTAGCTCTTTACAAGAGTCTGTGTTGGTAATTCTCCTTTGTATTTTTGCATCATCTGCAAACATATTTAGATAACTTTCCAGTGTTACTGTCTATATCATTTATATACACTAAAAACATGATTGGTGCCAGCACTGAGCCCTGTGGTACTCCACTAGTCACTTCTTTCCATGATGAGTAGTTTCCCCTTAGTATTGTTTTCATTTTTTTCATGAGAAAATCTTGCATCCAACAATACAGTTTGCCTCGAATTCCTCCTTGATGGTACAGTTTCCATAGAAGTCTTTGGTGTGGTACTGTGTCAAATGCTTTCTTGAAATCTAAATAGATACTGACAACCAATCCTTCTCTTTCCTGTAATGTGGTTGTTACTCTGTCATAGTAGCTCAACAGATTAGTAACACATGATTTTCCTTTTCTGAAACCAAACTGTTTTTCTGTTATCATACTGTGTTCTTCTAGGTGATTTACCCAAGCTTTTCTAATACCTTGCTTTTCTAATACCTTGCTTACAACACTGGTTAGTGATACTGGTCGGTAGTTAAGTGGATTTTGTCTATTCCCTTTCTTGAATAAGGGAACAATGTTTGCTTTCTTCCAAATATCAGGTAGTTTACCTTGACTCAAGGATTTCTTGAAAATTAAAAATAATGGTTTACTTAACTCCTTTGCACATTCACGTAGCACCCAACATGAAATTTCATCAGGACCATTTGCTTTTCATTTGTCTAATTTACTTAACTCCTCCTGTATTACTTTTTCTGATGTTTGTATATCTGGTAGTATGTGTGGGCATGCATGTTCCACATAATCCCTCTCAAAATTTTTTTCCTCTGTAAAAACTGATTGGAAATTCTTGTTTAGTGCTTCACAAATATCCTTCTTTTGTGTATAGGTGATTCCATCTTCCATAATGGATTGTATTTTATCTTTTACTTTGGTTTTGCTTCTGATGTAGCTGTAAAATAGCTTTTGTTGATCACTAATTTTATTTATGATATCCTCCTCAAACTGTTTTTGGGCTTCCCTCCTTATTCTTGTATAATCGTTTCTTGCCTGTTTGTAATTATTATATGCCATTTCACTATTGTGTCTTCTGTATCTGTTCCACAACAAATCTCTTTTTTCTTTTGATTTTTTACATTCTGTATTCAACCATTTCTTTATTTTATTTTCTGCTTCTTTGTGCTGTGGGATGTATTTCTGGACTCCTATTTCATAAAATTCACAGAATTTTTCATATATAGCATTTAAATTTTGTCCTCTAAGCTCCTTTTCCCAATCAGTTTCTAAGAAGTACTTCTTTAGGTCATGATACTTTCCCTTTTTATAGTTTAGGCTCTTTTTGTAACTTTCATTGCTGTTATCTATATCATATGCAATCCTGAAATTGCAATTTAGTACTGCATGGTCGCTTTTGTCGAATGGAGGGTGATACATTAAATTGTCAATATCGTTTTCTTACCTAGTAAATATGAAATCTAGCATTGAGGGCACATCGAGTCCTCTTTTCTGGTGCTTTCCCTTACATTTTGCGTTAGGAAAAACTCTTGCACAAGATCCAGGAGCTTTTGGTCCCAACAGCTTTCTTGGCTTATTATATCTAGAGTATTCCAATTTATATTTGTATTAAAATCTCCAGTTAATATAATTCTTTTCGATTTCTCTTCTATTTTATGTAGTAATGCTCTTAAACTCTGAATTGTACTCTCCGCCAGGTCCTCATATTCGTCTCTTTCCCATGTGTTTGATCTGGGTGGCATGTACAAACTGGCTACAATTACCTTCCCTTCAGATGTATTTACCTCTACGGCAATCAGTTGTACTTGTGAGGGTATATCTAATTCTATTTATTTGACTTTTAGATTTTTCTTAGTTAATATTATAATTCCTCCTTCTTTTTTTAAGTTCCTATCTCTTCTCCATATATTTTATTCCTCTAAGTTTAGGATGTCATTCGATATCCTTGGTGTTAATTTAGTTTCAGTTAGGCATATTATATTTGGTTCATATTCTCTGACTTAATCATTCATCTCTAATAATTTAGATACCATTCCATCTACATTTGAGTACGTCAACTTAACCCTGGAATAGTAGCGCTGTCAGCATCACGTGCCTCCTAGCGATGTCCGGAATCCCGGACAAACTTTGGGGGTAGAAATATACATATAGGAATGGTACAGTTTATTTTAAAAAAATTTCACTTAAATTAGATGCTAATCTTAACTCTAGGAACTATGAACTAAATGTATTTAACTAAAACAACATTATAAAAATAAATAAAACAAAAAATGTGTAAAAATGACAAACAATGCTACATCCTTGTAATCTTTTCACCACTGCCAGCCACAGTGTTGCCTGATGGTGATGACTTGTGCCACACATGAAGTCCAGACGTCGCCCGATATGCTCCAGCCTCCCTAGACAAAATTTGACACATTACATGATATGTTTCGTAGGTATACTCACAAGGTCATATTTTAAAATCGTTGTACGGAATACCGGACAATTGGCTACAGCAGATGAGAGAAAAACGGGAGCAACACGAACACACCTCACACACACAGGACAGAGTACAAACTGAAACATCATGGCAGCTGAGCACCGTAGGCCTTGAAGCGTCTCCTCCACAAAGCAAAGTAGGCCTAAATTCGGAATCCCGGACGACGCTACTGAGCTAGGGTTAATCATCTTGTTTATATACTTGTCATGATTTGGTTCTACTACCTTCCTCCTTTTTATTCCCTCCTGTTTATGTACCACTTTCGTACCTGCAATCCAATTACTTTGTAAAAAAATGTATTCTTCTCCTCCTCTGATCTTCCCTAATTTTTTGTTTTTGCTTCCTCCCTCTTCTCTTTCAGTAATTCCAGTTCCTCATGTGTTAGGCATCTTTTTATCCATACATTTTTGAGCTCCTCTTTTTCCATAAGATTCTTTGCATTTTTTAGTATCTCCTCCACGGTGTTTACACTCTGGAAAGTTACCTTTAGGGGTCTTTACTTGCTTTTCTCGTATGGGGGAGGCAGTGGCTCAATCGGTAGGGAGGTGGCCTGCATTCCCACCGGACCCAGGTTCGAATCCCGGCTGGGGCAGGGAACAGTTTAAGGATTTGAATTTCATTAAATCAGGCTTTACTGATCTACCAGAAGACCCGCCGACATGTCGTAAAAATACCCCCGCTAATACCAATACACCAGTCCAGTATGAGACAGCCCTAGCATGTATTCAATATGAACGGTGGGTGTTAGCGCCGAAGTGGTGACATATAGAGGTGTATGGTATGTAGGAGGACTGCTGGGCCCAGGCTGTAAAGCCTATGCCCAGAGTCGGACACATAAAAAAAAAAAAAAATCCCTAACTTTTTGTGTTCCTCTATGTCTTTACTACAGATTTCCACTGATACTTCTTTCAATATGCCCATTACATTTGCCATCTCCTTTTTGTCTCTTGATATCTTGTTTTTTACTTCTTCCTCTTCTATACCAGTGATTATTATAGATTTGTTAATATCTACTGAATCTCTGACTAACTTAGGATTGTTTTGGGTTATTCTTTTCACTTCTTTTTTAATGCTTTTTTCTTCCACCCTTGTTTCCAAGTTTTTCTTTACTTTCACCATTTCAGCATAAGTGGTTTCCACTTCATTTTTGTAGCTTTGCACAGCTTCATTCACCTGTGTTATCTTCTCCTCAATAGCACTGCTCTGATCTATCAGACTGCTTACTTGCCTAATTGTCTCTGTATCATTTTTGAACTCTTCCATAATACTCTCGTGGTTGACTACTGTACTTGCCATTTCACTAATTTTCCTCCTCAGTGTACCCAGTTCAACTGTTAGCTCATCTATGGTTGTGTCTTCCTTGTTGACTTCCTTTCCTAATTTTTCTA
Organism: Coenobita brevimanus; assembly: GCF_032717465.1. NCBI lineage: Eukaryota > Metazoa > Arthropoda > Malacostraca > Decapoda > Coenobitidae > Coenobita > Coenobita brevimanus. Next base: position 43,575,221 of record NC_137050.1, on the reverse strand, counting down.
TTTCTTCCTTTTTCAAGTGCATCTGTTTCTTAATTTCATCAATCTCATTTTGAAAAGCCATCTCTAGTCTGCGTATTCGTTCCACCAGTTTGTTGTGAGTCTCCATTTCAACCAGTTCTTGGTAGAAATCATCATCCTGCTTTCTACCTTTATCCCTTTTCTTTTCCAAATTTCCTTTACTAAAGTATGTGGTCATTTTGCAGTACTAAAAGCGCATATAGTACTTACATTACCTTGGGCAGATTGTAGACTAAACAACGATCAGCTGATTGTGCGCATTCTTGCGCTGCTTATTTACTTTTCTGTTTTACCAAGTCTTACTTAAAACTTCTTTTTTATATTAGAACACCATTTAGTTTAACATTGTACAGAGCTTGACTCATATAGAGATACTTATTTAGGTAATGCCGCTGGCCAAGTTGGCCAGGTATAGAGCGGTGTCGACGTGCGTCTGTTCTCTCTCAGTGCCTCGGTGTGTGTATGTGTTGTTAATGGTATGTTTCTGTTTGTGTGTCTGAGTGTTTGAGTGTGTGAATGTGTGTGTGTGATTGTGTTTATCTGTATGTGTGTGTGTGTGTGTGTGTGTGTGTGTGTGTGTGTGTGTGTGTGTGTGTGTATGTGTTCTTGCTAGCAGTTGACGATTTTATCAACATCAACATCACTATCTCCCCTATAATTTCCCGCCTAGAGGTGAGGTGAGGTAACCTCCAGGAAGGTAGGCAAAATATATATATATATATATATATATATATATATATATATATATATATATATATATATATATATATATATATATATATATATATATATATATATATATTGTAATGAGAGAGCTAAGCAGTCACACAGCCAATGAAATGTGCCACACACTCATTCACTTACTATTCAAACATGCAGAATCATCAGTAACTACACAGAAATGATCAGCTGGACTTTTTTTTTTCGTTATAGACGAGCTTCATGTTTCCTATAATAAAAAGTAAAGCCGTCGACAAAATTATGTTTAGAAAAGGGTTGCCAAACATTGTGATATCCCCTTCTACACAGCTCATCAGACCAACTCCATCCCCTGTTAGTTCCTGAGTCTCATCAACTTCAATACCTCACTTTATTACACACTTACTTACCCTGTTTTCCAACTTTCTTGATGGTCTGTCACGATTTCTTCCAACTATATACTCACATATACCATTGTCATTCGCCTCATATCCATTTTCTCAGTATGGCTAAAACATATAACAGACTTTGTGTAGTCCTTGTATAAGGAGACTTTGTTTACTCCACATCGTTCTCGATTCACATAATTTCTTATCTTATCCACTCTTTGTACTCCACACACGTTCCTCTGATACCCCAAGTCCACGTCCCTTGTTCATGAATGTTTTGTTCTAGCATCACATCAAAGTTTCACATCCATATGCCGCTGTGGGCACGAAAACACCTTCATGCAGCCCTCTTGCAGCCTGCACATTCACACCCTCGCTTAACTAAAACCCTTATAGATCCAGCCACTCCCCTCCCTTTCTGCAGGTCTAATTTCCCATTAGCCTGCACATTTAACTATTTCCAATTACTGCACCTAAGTATCAAACTTTCCTTTCTGATTCGAGTCTCCATTCACTACCAGATATCACTGACAGTCACTTCCCATCCCAACAACAACGTTCACTATTCATCTATTAAGGTACAGGTATACTATCGAAGCACAAAGAACTACGCTCATAGATATCAGTAGAACCCACTAATGTTTAATAATATTCAACTTAATCCTGCATCATCCTTGAACATGCTTGGGGTTTCATTTACTCGGGACTTATCTTGGAAAGATTATATTACATCGCTTGTAAAATCTGCTTCCAAGAGATTGGGTGTGCTAAGCAGACTCCGCTCTTTCTTTACCCCTGCACAATTGTTGACTCTATACAGGGGTTTTATCCGCCCCTGTGTGGAGTGCAACTCTCATGTGTGGGGAGGCTCCCCACATACAGCTCTTCTCAATAGGGTGGAGTCAAAGGCTTTTCATCTCATTAACTCTCCTCCTCTTACTGACTTCCTTCAACCTCTGTCTCTTTACCGCACTGTTGCATCTTTATCTCTTTTCTATCGCTACTTTAATGGTCACTGCTCCTCTGAACTGTCTGCTTGCATTCCTCCACCTCTTCGACAGGCGCGTAGCACCTGTCTGGCAGCAAACTCTCATCCCTTTTCTGTCCAACTCTCTAATGCAAGAGTTAACCGTTACTCCCAGTCTTTCATTTATGCAACAGGTCAGCTCTGGAACTGTCTCCCTCTGTCTGTATTTCCTGCTGCATATGATCTCCAGTCTTTCAGACGCAGTGTGTCCAGGCATCTCAAAATGATCGGATCTTGAATTTGGCTGTCTATTGTATTTTGTTTTTCTCTTGGAGGGAACTGTAACTGCGGGCTCATGGCCTTTGGTTCCTTCTTCCTCGCATAAAAAAAAAAAAAAAACATAAATCACCAACGATGCCAAATTAATAACCGTCGATGCGCTTACTCAGCCTCTAAGACGGTGTGATCAGGATGGACGGAACTGCCGCCTGGGAATCATAGGAGCCAGGGTTCATATCATTCTGTGTCCGTCTTTTTTACTTATTTCGATCTTATATATGTATTTATATGGTTCCTACATCTGGGAAACTATTTTCTTTAGTTTCGCCTCCCGCTGATATCCTGATTCTTCCGTTCGGATGAATTACATTTGACCCTTGAATGCAGGTGACGCCATTTTGGACTGGTCTTACTGCCACCAGACAGTGTTATTATTAAAATTAAAAAAGACTTGTCGTGTTGAAGGAGTAAAATGATCTCTATATCTGACCCTACACAACTAAAAGTCTCTCCGATTCGGAAAAAAAAAAAAATCATCAGGAGAAATGAATAACTTGGGAACAAAAAATAATGTTCCTGCCAACGCTGTTAACCACTTTACTTGTCATGTTGTAGTGGTTGACATCTGTTGCTATGGTTACTTACATGAGAGGGAGCATTGGAGCATGAAAGTGCTAATAATGTAAAAAAAATAACCCTTCCATAGCCGGGACAAACGTAGTATACAGTGTCACCTAGCGCCAGATGCTTATGTTTAGCTAATAGTGAGTATCCAGCCTGAGAGTGTTAATATTGTCAGCATTAACCCTTCCATGGTAGAGACAACTTCTGTATTCTATTCCCGCTATCCCGATTTTACTCATCTGGCCGTGAGTCATAGGAGCCTGAGAGTGTTGATAGCTCTTAATAAGTTTGGTCCTTAAGACGACCTGATCAGGACTGGTGGAATCGTGGCCTGTGAGTCATAGGAGCCCGGGTTCACCTTTCTTCAGCCTAGTCTTTTTACTTTTATTTTCATTTAGTGTCCTTGTGGGATTTGCACTTGATTTTTCAGCTTTTCCTTTCCACATCATTTTTTCGCTTAATAATATCGTAAATTGTGTAATACGTGTTTTACCTCCACCCAACCGAAGTCGCTTTCTCTCTCTCTCTCTCTCTCTCTCTCTCTCTCTCGCTCTCTCTCTCTCTCTCTCTCTCTCTCTCTCTCTCTCTCTCTCTCCCTCTCTCTCTCTCTCTCTCACTCTCTCTGTGAGGTGATAATTTTTTAGTCACCTTCACCTTGTCCTTGGACTGAACGGGTCAGTGGAGTCTGTCTCGAGCTCCTTCAGTACATGAGGTAAGTCATAAAGTGAAAAAAGTAACCTAAAGTTTGGTCCTAAATACGGTGTGATCAGGACTGGTGTAATCGTAGCCAGTGAGTCACAGGAACCCGGTTTTATACGACATAAGTCGCCGTCTTGTGTGTGTGTGTGTGTGTGTGTGTGTGTGTTAATATTTACCCATCCCCGCTCAGGAGTGGCTGGGGGACGGGTTTTGTTTTCCATCGGTTTGTCTTTTTATTTCTCTGTCTTTTTGTCTGTTAACAACTTTACGCCAAAACTACCGGTGAGATTTTGACTAAACTTACAGGGCTGACATACTATAATATTCTGATCACCTGATTAAATATTGGGCCAAAGTGGCCGAGGCCCAGGTTGTAGACCCAAAAGATGTTTTATTTAAAAATAGTTTTTTCGCCATAATTCCCTTAAAATTCGTCATATGGACATGAAACCAAAACCTTAATGTGCATATTTCAAATCTGCATCCTATAACATGCCTCATTACATCAGGGGGGGTCACCCCCAGTTGGCGGTAGGGGGTCAATGTCAGGTGGGTCGGGCCTAAAATTTGAAATGGTCATAAAATCATCAATTTTCACCCGATTTATCTCCAAATTTGATATGAGACATCTTTGACCAGATATCCTGTTGTGTTTAGACATTAGCACTAAAATTACTGCCGGGGACGAGTTTGCTGTGCCTTGGCACCGCGTTTTGTTCTAGTATGATTTACTTCTAAAACCACACTTTTCCCTATTTTTCTCACTTCCTCAGATCTTTCTCTCTCACTGCATCGGAATTCTTTAAAGTACTTGATCTAACCCCTTCACGTTGAAATTGTGTGTGTGTGTGTGTGTGTGTGTGTGTGTGTGTGTGTGTGTGTGTGTGTGTGTGTGTGTGTGTGTGTGTGTGTGTGTGTGTGTTCTCGTTAGCGACTGATAATTTTCTCAATACCGTATCGTCATAATCTCGCCTTATTTTTCCGAACCAGAGGTGAGATGAGATACTTTCCAGAAAGCAAGAGAAAAGAATTATAGTGGGAGAGCTAATGAACAGCATAACCAAAGAAATGGGCCACACTCTCATTCACTTACCATTCACAAACCTAAAATCTTAGTTCACCTCACGGAAATGATCAGCTGGACCTTTTTTAAATACGTTTCTTTATCGATGATTTTCATATGTCATATAATAAAGTCTGTCGGTAGAGAACAATCATATTCAGAAAAGGTGTTCTAAACATTGTCATGTTTATTCATTTAGAGGTCATCAGACACACTTGATCGCCTGTCAGTTCCCGAGCCTCATTAGCTTCACCATCGCATTGTGTTACATACTCATTTTCCCTGTCTTTAAACAATACTGAATTTGTTATGGTCTCCCACCTCCTTCTAACTTCAGACTCACTCACATATACCATTTTCACTCCCATCCTTATGCCCATTCTCTCCACATCACCGTAACATCTAATGAGCCTTAATGTCAACAGACTTCTCAACTCCGTATCACTCGAAAGACATCATTTCATATCAAGTTCACTCTTTGCACTCTACATACATTCCTCAGAAACCCAAGTTCCACTGTTACTTGCCCCTGAATATTTGATATAATGTCTTACCAGACTCTCGCACCCATATGTTACTGTGGTCGCTAAAACACCTTCATGCAGTCCTTTTGGAGCATCTACATTCACAACTCTGCTTTTAAGCAAGGCCCTTATAGATCAAGCCAAGTACCTTCTCTCTACTGTTCTGATTTTAAGCGAGTCTGCACATTGAACTATTTCCTGTTGCTGCAGGCTTGTACCAAAACTCCTTCACTGACTCAAGTCTCTCCATTCACGACCAGATAACACAGATAGTCACTTTCCCTCTCACCAACAACGTTCATTCTACACTTATACACATATACTATCAAAGAACAGTGCTCATAAATGTCTACAGAAATCTACACCAGTCTCTGAATCACCTGTAATGCTAAATTAATATCTGTTAAATGTGCTTACTCGGCCTCGAAGACGGTGTGATCAGAACGGCCGCCTGGGAGGCATAGGTTCATATCCAGAATAGCAGTCCGTTTTCTTACCGTCATTTTTATTTTGTTTTTATAGTTGATTTTGGATATTTTCTTCTTCTGAGTAACTATTTTCCTTCGACTTCACCTTCCACTGACATCCTAATTCTTTATTAAGCCTGATTTAAATTAGCCCCTCTAATCCGGGCGACTTCATTTTGGTATTCTTTCTGCCACCACATAATCTTATTATTAAGCTTAAAGAGAAACAACGTTTTGAAGGGGTAGGAAAGAGCTATGTGTCTAACCACATAAACATCAAAACTTCTCGCTTCATCTAAATAAAAATCATCAGGAGACGGCAAAACCAAATGAAAAAGACCCCCCCCCCCAGCTGCCCTGTCAAGCCCATCTCTCGTCATCGTGTTGAAGTGGTAGATTAACATCTGAGAGTGAGTATGGGAGCATGAGAGTGTTAATAGTGTAAAAATTAACCCTTTCATACCCGTCACATACGTATTATACAGTGTCACACAGCGCCAAATGCTTTGATATAGCTATTAGTGAATATGCCAGCCTGAGAGAGTTAAGATTGTCAGAATTAACGCTTCCATGATAGAAATGACCTCTGTATTCTTTTCCTGCTATCCCGGTTTTTCTCAGGTGGCAGTGAGTCACAGGAGCCTTAGAGTGTCGATAGCTCTTAATAAGTTTGGTCCTTAAGACGGCGTGATCAGGACTGGTGGAATCGTGGCCTGTGAGTCATAGGAGCCTGGTTTCATAGCTTACTGCGCTGTCTTTTTACTCTTATTTTCATCTTATTTTCCTCAGATTTTTGCATCTCCTTTTTTTCAAGTTTTCCTCTCCTTGTTATGATATCCTTTGACTGCTCGTGTTTATGGGGTCTGTCTCGAACGCTTTCAGTACAAGAGATAATTTCTAAGGAAAATAAAGTAGCCAGAAGTTTGGTTCTTAAGACGGTGTGATCAGGACTGGTGGAATTGTAGCCCATGAGTCAAAGCAGCCTAAAATCATGCCTGGAAAGTGCTCTCTCTCTCTCTCTCTCTCTCTCTCTCTCTCTCTCTCTCTCTCTCTCTCTCTCTCTCTCTCTCTCATCTTTTGCTTCTAAGACCACTTTTTCTCTGTTCCCCACTTCGGCTTTTTTTTCTCTCTCTCTCACTGACATCCAAAATTCCTATATATCATTGATTTAATCCAAGGTGGTGGTCGTGTGTGTGTGTGTGTGTGTGTGTGTGTGTGTGTGTGTGTGTGTGTGTGTGTGTGTGTGTGTGTGTGTGTGTGTTTTCTGCATTCCTGGAAAGCTGTTGATGATTTTCTCATCACAATTTTTTCCCACCAAGACATCAAGTTAAACAGGGTCCAGGAAACAATGGGAATAAGCTATAATCTCAGAGGTAATCAACAGTATAGCCAATGAAATGGTCCAGACACTCATTCGATGAGCCTAATTTTAAAAAAAACTTGATATCATCGCTCACTTTACAAATGTAGCAAAGAGTAAAGTTGTGGTCTTCGAGAGAAATTAAGTCACTCAGTACACAGTGAGGTTGGATGATGAGGAAATAGAAAATGTGAGTGTATTTCAGTACCTGGGTAGTGTGATGAGTAGGAATGGAAGTTTAGAGAAAGAAGTGCTTGATAGGGTACAACAGGGAAGAAAGGTTGCTGGTTCTTTGAAAGCTGTGTTAAGATACAGGGAATTGCTCATTGAAGTAAAAAACTTATTGCATGATAGCATTGTGATACCAACTCTTAACATATGGAAGCGAAGCTTGGATCTTGTTGGAAGGACAAAAGTCAAGACTGAGGGCAGTGGAAATGAGTTATTGGAGAGGAGCATGTGGAGTTACATGGAGAGACTGACTGACAAATTAGGATTGTGATGGGATTTCTTGTGTGGATGTGGATGTGGCAGATAGCGTTAGGAGAAATAAACAGAGGTTGTTTGACCATGTGGAGAGGATGGAAAGCGAGAGATTAAAGAGGAGAGTATGTGAGTTTGTGGAGGAGGGGAAAGGGAGGAGGAGACAGAGGATGCGATGGAGGGATGGAGTGCAGAAGTATATGAGAGAGAGAAGTGTGACCTGGGGGGAGGGCATTGTAATGGCAGGGTACAGGGCCACATAGAGGTGATTTGTTTATGGCCACCAGTTACGGGATTAAGACGTCTGGCTATAGATAGATAGACATATTTTCTTATTTGTCTTTATGGATGAGCTTCATATTTCCTATCAGAAAAGGTTACTCCGTCGACAACAGTCAGGATAAGGAAAAGCTTCCTAATCATTGTCTTGTTCGCGTAATTACATAGCCCATCAGACTAAGTTGATCGCCTGTCAGATCCCGAGCCTCATGAACTTCAGTACCTCATTTTATTACACACTCATTTACCGTGTCTCTCAACATCTTGATGGTCTGCGATGCCTTCTTCTTACTTCAGACTCACTCGCATATACCACGTTCTTTCTCGAAGCACAGCATTCCCTATCCTGTTCACTCTGCTCTTCACACACAATCCCCAGAAACGCCATTTCCATTTACTGTTGAGTTTTTGTTCTAATATCAAACCAATTCTCACACCCATATGTTACTGTTGGCACCAAATCATCTTCATGCAGTCCTCTTCCAGTCTCCACATTCAGACCTTTGCATATAACCGAGACCCTTACAGTTCCAGCCAATTTCCTCCTTTCTGTTGTTCTACTTATCACTTAATATGCACATTTATCTTTTCAATTGCTGCACCTGTTTACCAAAACTCCCTTCCTAATTCAGGTCTGTGTCCATTCACTACCAGAAGACACTGATAGTCACCCTCCCTCTCAACAACATTCATTCTACATTTATCATCGTATACTGTCAAAGCAGGGCAATCACAGATATAAAAAGAACTTTGAACCAATCCAGGAATCACAAGGGATGCTAAATTAAAAACTCGATGTGCTCAGCCTGTAAGACGGTGTGATCAGGATGGGTAGAACGGCCGCCCGGGAGTCGTAGGAGCCAGGGTTCATATCCACTGTGAGAGCACTCCGTCCTTTTATCGATATTTGTTTGTCGCTTTTTATTTTTATTTTATTTTTTTTATTATTATTATTATTATTATTTTTTTTTTTTTGGGGGGGTACTTTCTGCATCCCGGGAGCTATTCTTTAGTCTTTCACACACTGATATGCTCATTCTCCTGTGCAGATGAATAAATTAACCTTTTGAATCCGAGTGATGTAATTTTTTCTTTATTATTACTGGTTTCAGACAATTGTATTGAACTTAAGAAAGGCCTCTCGTGTTGAATGGGGATAAAAGGAAGCTATTTATCTACCGACACAAATTTCGAAAACTCTGTACAAATCTAAATAAAAATCATCATTAGATGGTAAAAATAGGATTAAACAGACGTCCTCGGGCTGCTCTGTTAGCCACTTTACTCATCACCATGCTGAAGTACATAATTAACAATTGTTGCTATGTTTACTAATATGGGAGGGAGCATGGGAGGCTGAGAGTGCTAATGCTGTAAATATTGACCCTTTGGTGGCCGGGACAAACGTAGTATACAGTGTCACCCAGCGTCAGATGCTTATATTTAACTAATAATGAGTATGCCAGATGAGAGTGTTAATATTGTCAGCATTAACCCTTCCATGGTAAGGACTACTTCTGTTTTCTGTATTCCCGGTTGTACTCATCTGGCGGTGAGTCATAGGAGTCTGAGAGTGTTGATAGCTCTTAAGTTTGGTCCTTAAGACGGCGTGATCAGGACTGGTGGAATCGTAGCCTGAGAGTCATAGGAGCCCGGGTTCACCTCAACTTTCTGCCGTCTTTTGGGAGCAGGGCAGCTCAGTGGCAGAGCGCTTGACTCAAGACCGCAAGGTCAAAAGTTCCCGCCTTCTTCCGGGTAGCTGCCTTGCTGGGAGGGGTAGTGGTTTCCCGTCACCCTAGCAGGTCTATATTATCTATGAAGGTCTAGCTCGGTGGATTATTCCCCTTCCTCATGTAGCCTGTGTACTTACATTTTGTTTTTGTTTTCTTGTGGATTTTGCATCTGATTTTTACCCCGAGTTTTTCTTTTCCTTATTTTTTTTTTTTTTATCATTTAATATCCTGACTCTATTATTTATATTTTATCTCCTTCAAGCCGAAGCCTCTTTTTTTTTTCCTTCATATGTCAGTCTTCCTTAGATAGATATCATTTGTTTTCGCCTTTATTATGATATCCTTGGACTGAACGGGTTAATAGAGTCTGTTTGGAACTCTTTCAGTAGAGGAGACTATTTCTAAAATGAATAAAGTGGACTGAAGGCAGAAAGAATATAATACAAAAGATGTGATGGTAATGAAGTATTTATCTGCTGTCATTGCCCTACCTGGTGGTGTAGTGGTCAGAAGGCCCCAGTGGAAGTGACGGCCGTGCATAAGTTGGTTACCCCACAGAGTGACTGGAAGTTTGTCGATCATGTAAAGCCACCAGGAGAAGTAGGCCGGTCAACTACCCTGAAATGTACCAGACTACTACAGCCTAGCCTAGGGACCCTACGCGTACAAGGGGTAAAGAGGAATTGCCTGTTGCCGTTTTATTTATTTATTTATTGATTTATTTATTTAACCATTCTGATTGTTTTCATGGTTGACAAAATTTGTGCTTTGGCAGTGCATTTATCGTGCCTCGCTAACTGACTGTGTGTGTGTGTGTGTGTGTGTGTGTGTGTGTGTGTGTGTGTGTGTGTGTGTGTGTGTGTGTGTGTGTGTGTTCTCATTTTATCTCATTAACGGCCACAGCTATCAACATGAAATCTTCAGGGTATCAAGATATGGACAAAATCGTGGCCAACTTCGAAAATGGGCACTCGAAGGCAAGGTCAAGGTCACCAAAATGGCTGCCAAAGGCCAACTATTTTTTTTTTTTTGTCCGCCTTTAGCGCCGTTATATCTCATGAATGGCTTGAGCTATCAACATGAAACCTTCAGGGTATCAAGATAGAGCCGAAATCTTGGCTTTAGTCAACAGCATTTTCTGGCGGGCGATTAGTATTCAGATCTCGAATGCTTTTCTTTCATTTTATATATGATTGGATGGAGGTGTATTTTTCACAACAGATGCCTTGTATATTGCATTTCCAATCGTCAATCGCTCGACTATCGAGTGATTTTCTCTACAATACATAGTTCATCAAGCGAACTCGATTCCCGGTCAACTGCTAAGCCTCGTCAACCTCCATACCTCGTTTTTTCATAGACCTATTTACCATTATCTGTTCAACTTTTTCTCAGCCTACCACGCCTGCAACCTTCAGACACACTTACATACACTGTTTTCATTACCACATATATCCCCGTTCTCGCCAGTCGACCATACCATCTGAGCACATTCATCTCAACCCTATTGTCATCAGACTCGCTCATTTCACGGCTTTTACGAATCTCGTTAGCTATTCCATCACTGGACACTCTCAGAACTCTCCCTTCCACTGCTCTTCTTCTTGACCTTGTTTTCATGCCACACCTGACTGCTGCGTCCATTCCATTATAGGTCGGATTAAAAAGATTTCACGTTATAGTTTTGCAGCCCCGACACTCCAACCTTTGTATATTATCAAGGCCTTCTAGTACTGTCCACTTTCCTTCCATGTGCTTCCCTATTTTCCACCTCCTTTCCACAGTTACCTCTCTGTTCTTCCATTGCTCACTGGTATCCATAAATTCCCTCACGAATTCGTCACAACATTCACTTTCACATCACTCTGACAGGCGCCTTCCCCTTCATTTAAAATAACTTGACAACAGATGCCATATACGTTTATGGCGCGACACTCACTGACATGAACAAACTCAACACCAATCACTCAATCACCAGCCATGCTAAATTAATAACTGTGGATATGTTTAGTCAGCCTCTAAGACGGTGTGATCACGATGAATGGAACGCCGCCGTGGAGTAACAGAAGCTTGGTTTCACATTCACCACACAATACCAGTCTTTTTGCTAGTTTTTTTTTATTATTGTATTGACTTACGCTTTCCATTTCGTTGACTATTTTCCTTTGCAATTACCTGCAATTGATATCCTTATTCCTCTATCCGAATGCATCATGTTGACATTATTTTTCATTTTGATTGGCTTCAAAATATATTATTAAATTTTGGAAAGACCCCTTGTTTTGAAGGCGATAAAAACAAGGCATTACTTCAAAACACACACACACAAAAATCTATAACTCTGTCCAAATCGAAATTAAAATCATCATGAGAGGACAAAAATAAATGAGTAAGACGTCCACGGGCTGTGCCGTTAACCACTTCACTCTTCATCGTGTTGAAGTGGTAACTGCTGCCTTACTTAGTCATATAAAATGAGCATAGAAGTCTGAGTGTTTTAATACCATCAGAACTGACTCGCTCACAGTCGAAACAAATGTAGTATAATATTTCAGCTAACGTCAGATGCTTATATACAGCTAAAATTGAGTATACGAGACTGGGAGTGTTAATACTGTAACCATTAACTCTCTCATGGTCGGGATAACTTCTGTATTATATTGCCACTAACTCAATTTTGCTCATCTGGCTGTGAGTCATAGGAGCCTGAGAGTGTTGATCGTTCGATAAGTTTGGTCCTTAAGACGGTGTCGTCAGGACTGGTGGAACCGTGGCCTGTGAGTCGTAGGAGCCCGGGTTCACTGTTGCTACTATACTGTCTTTTTTATATCTACATATGCATATTTCTCCTCTGATACTTTCTTGCGTTCAAACTTTTCTTATTTTCCTTAACTTTCCTTTTTTTTATTTCTTCTCCTGTGATAACTTAAATTTCCCTATGTCGGTAATTTATACCCTTTAAGCCTGGAACGATTTTCTTTTAGCTACCCTAAATATAGATGAATAATATGTTTAATAATAGTGTCTTTGGGCTGAAAAGGTTAATGGAAGATCTGTTTGGAACACTTTCAGTGCGAGAGACCATTTCCAAGTTGAATAAAGTGATCTAAAGACACCAAGAATAAAACACAAAAGGCGACAACATAGCGAAGAATGGATGGATCGATGGATGGGTGTGTGAGTGAGAAGAGGCTGGATGGATTGGTGTATGAATGGCACGGGGATGGACGGATGAATATGTGTGAGATGGGTCTGGATGTATTGGTGAGTTGGCGGTAGGTGGAATGATGGATGAGTGGAGGGATATATGAAAATGGAGAAGATATATTAGTGAATGAGGGGTAGGTGGGTGGATGGATGGATGGATCACTAGGTAGGTGAGTGGGTGGTAGATATATTGGTTGATAAGAGGTGAGTGGATGGATGGATGTGTGAGTGAGAAGGGTTTGGATGGAATGGAGTATGAGAGACAGGTGGATGGATGGATGAAATTGTAAGAGACAAGGGGACAGATATGTTGGTTAATAAGGAGAAAGTGGATGGGTGGGTGGATGGATGGATGGATGGACGAGGGTGTATGAATGGATGGGTGGATGTATGGGCAGGGGAAGTATTTAGTTACTTTCATTCTTATGGCGTTCATAGTCGACACAGTGTTCTTCTTTACCAGACCATTCTTTTTGCCATCCCCCCCCTCTCTCTCTCTCTCGTGTGTGTTTGTCTTTTTGTTTATTTGTTTATTTAGCTTGCGACTGATGCTTTTATCATCATCATCATCTCATCCATTTTTCCCACCCAGAGGTGAGGTGCGGTAGGCCCCAGAAACCAAGGGGTAAAAAGTTATATCGGTAGAGCTAATCAACATCATAGCCAATGAAATGGGCCACCCTATTTTTTTTTTTTTTTTCTTTTTTTTTAAGGTTCGTAGCTTTATTAACTACAGGCACCACAAGGCGCCGTTGGACACAGTGGTGGTGTTACAGTATCGTGGTGCACATGGCAGGTACAGATTATAATTGACAAAAATGTCATTGCACATGTGTTCAATGGGCATAACGCCTCACTAGCTAACTAAGTTAATTATACAACTGGTGTTAATTGTTGTCATTGTTTCATATGGTATTCAGCTAATAAAATAATAACGAAATAATAAATAATAATAATAATAATAATCGTAGTAGTAGTAGTAGCAGTAGCATCAATAATTATAATAATAATAATAATAATAATTCTTCATTATCATCACTACAGCATCATCATCATTATAATGTACAACTACAATGGGCCACACACTCATTCGTGTACTATTCAACCACTTAGAATCATCTCTAAATTCAGAGAAATTATCAGAGGGACACATATTTTTTATGTTTTATTGTTTATAGATTAGCTTCATATTTCCTATACAGAACGCCAGTCCATCAACAACAAGCAAGTTCAGGAAAGCGTCGCTAAGCATAGTCATGTTCTTCTCATTACATAGCTCATCACATCTCGATGGCCTGCCTGATCCCGAGCCTCATCATCTTTAATTCCTCAGTTAATTATACACTAATTTTCCCTGTGTCTCAACTTTCTTGATGGTCTGCCACACCTCCCATCATCAGACTGACTCATATATACCATTTTCACTCCCTTATACCCATTTTCTCTATATTACCGTAACATATTCAGCCCTGGTGTTAACAGACTTCTTTACTCAAAATCGTTTTCGAATCACATCATTTCGTATCCAGAACACCTTAGCACTCCATGCACATTCCTTACAAACTCCATTTTCTCTGTTCTTCTTCATGAGTTTCTTATATTATCACACCAAAGTCACACACATCTGCTACTGTGGGCACTAAGATACTTTCATGCAGTCCTCTTGCAGCCTCCACATTCATAACTTTTTTCATAACCAAGGCTCTTATCGGACCAGTCAGTTTCCTTCTTTTTGCTATTCCATTTTCCTCTTAATCAGCATATTTAGTCCTCCCTTTTATTACTGAACCCGGTTATCATAATTCCCCCACTAATTCGTGTCTCCATTCACAACCAACTATCGTTGCCAATTTCCCTCTCAACAACAACGATCATTCTACACTTATTATCATATGCCATCAAAGCACGGCGCTCATAAGTATCAAGAGAACTATGCACCAGTCTCTGCATCTCCACCGATAATTAAAAACTGTCCATGCTTACTCAGCCTCTAAGACGTTGTGATCAGGATGGACAGAGCGGCTGCGTGGGAGTTACAGGAGCAAGGGTTTATATCATAACCACTTCGTCTTTTTACTGATGATTATATTTCGTTTTCAACAAGGAAATTAGTGTGATGAACTTATCTTCTTATCTTGCGTCTGGTGTTCTGCGAGTACCTATTGTTTATTCATTTTTCACTCATTACCTGTGTATGTGTGTCATTTTATTTATTTTTCATTCATTACCTGTGTGTGTCATTTCTTATCCTGTACTCTCCTGCACTTCACATACATTCCCCCAAATCCCCTCCTCAACTGCCCGTACCTTCGTTTTTGTTATAACATTACACAAAAGCCTCACACCTATATGATACTGTGGGGCACTAAAACACTTTCATGCAGTCCTCTTGCAGCCTCCACAGTCACACCTTTGCTTGTAACCAAGGCCCTTATAGATCCAGCCATTTTCCTCCTCTGTGGTATTCTGATTTCCAATTAGTCTGCACATGTAACTTTTCTATTGCTTCACCCGGGTACCAAATATCCCCCTCTAAATCAGGTCTCTCTCCATTCAGGACCAGATAACACTGATAGTCACTTTCCCTCTCAACAACAACGTTCATTCAACACTTATCATCATATACTGTCGAATCATTGCGCTCACAGATATCAATAGAACTTTGCACCAGCCCATGAATCACCACCGATGCTTAATTAAAAAAATGTCGATGTGCTTACTCAGCCTCTAAGACAGTGTGATCAGAATGGATAGAACGACCGACTGGGAGTCATGGGAACTAAGATTCATATCCATAAATGAAGTAAGCCGTCTTTTTATCGATATTTGTGTGATGCTTCTCTTTTTCTCGGGGAATTTCTGCTTTTGGGAAATTATTTTCCTTTAGTCTTTTCTTACACAGTTGTGCTCATTCTCCTATGCGGATGAATTAAATTAACCCTTTGAATCTGGGTGAATTTTTTATTTTCTTAAATATTATTAATATGAGAAAATTAGTCTCGTTTTGAAGCGGGATGAAAAAAAAAAATTTGAAAATTCTATCCCAGTCTAAATAAGAGTCATGATGAGACGGTAAAAATTAGATTAAAAAGACGTCCTCGGGCTGCACAGTTAACCATATCATTCGTCATCTGGTTGGTGATTAATTAACAACTGTTGATATGTTACCCATCTGAGAGTGAGCAGGGGAGGCTGACAGTGTTAATACTGTTGAATTAACCCTTTCATGGCCGGGACAAATGTAGTATACAGTTTCACGTAGCACCAGATGCTTATATTTAGCTAAAAGAATGCCAGCATAAGTGTTAATATTGTTAGAATTAGCTCTTTCATGGTAGAGATAACTTTTGTATTCTGTTCCCACTATCCCAACTTTACCCAACAGGCCGTGAATCATAGGAGCCTGAGATTGTTGAGAGCTTAGTCCTTAAGATGGCGTGATCATGACTGGTGAATCGTGGCCTGTGAGTCATAGGAGCCCTGTTTCATTCCTTGCGGCACGATCTCTTTACTTTTATTACCACAGGATTACCAGGCCCTGCCCCGGAGGGCCTCGGGGCCGGGTACTGTTTTCACTCGGTTTGTTTGTCTGTTTGTTTGTCTATCTGTCTCTTAACAACTTAATGCGAGAACTACTTATGCGATTTTAACTAAAATTACAGGGATGATGGGCAGTGACCTTTTGATCACCTGATTAATACTTGGCCCACATTGGGCAAAGGCACGGCCTTCTCAAACAAGGCCTCTTCATAGAAAACGTGACGTCACTAGTGAAGGCCAAGACAGGCCCAGCCAACCCAATCTCCTACCAACAATACATCTTGCCAATAACTGATTCCAGTCCTTTGGAAGTAATATCTTTTATATATCATTTGACGTAATTTCTACATTCAGTTATATATATATATATATATATATATATATATATATATATATATATATATATATATATATATATATAATCACACAGAGCAGTTGATCATACTGCTTCATTTTTACACGTCTTAATCTTGCATTTATTATTTAGTTGAAAAAGTAATATTTTTCACCAGGATAATATGAAAAACTCTATTGAACTTATAAACAGGAAACGAATTTTATTGACAGTCGAACTGTAATTATAAGTTTCAAAATCAAACCTATGTACACCTGACACAGGCAGCTCTACCTTTTGTTTAACCCGTCACGTCCCGACCGATTTTCCACCACCGACTCCCCACAGTCCTGACCAATTTTGGAAAAAAAAAAATTTGGCTCAAACCTCCGCTTTTGGTGAGAAACATCGAAAATTCATAGAGAAATCATTCACCTTAGGTTTTAAATACTCGATACAGATAGCAGTACTCCTTACCTTACTGGGTTTTCTATCAGGCTGGCTCCAAAGAAAACGAGTTCTATGGGAGGGTAAATATTTCACACCACTCATAAACGGTATTTATTTATTTATTTGGTACGAATTTATATGTAGTACGAGAGTATATTGGTTTTCAAACAGTAATGTAGGCAATATAAGCATTGTTTCACTCACTAACACATCAAAATACCTGACCTTTTTTTGGCAACATTACCTGATCATCATTTCCGACTGTTTCTTCCTCTAATGCAACATAAACTTTGTCCTCCACATTGTCATCGATTGGGGAATCACTCTGGCCCTGAATGCCTTTATTGGCCAGATCACTGGTAACAGGTGAATTGACGAGACAATGGCACGCAGGGAAGGGAGGTCATGCGGGGTAAGGCATTGTCCCTGCCTGGCATCTTGTAGAGGAATAGAGGAAGGTGTCCTGTGTATACATACCAAAAATTATGCTCGAAAATTGAAAATTGCGGATATTATGAACCTTGCAATTGCGCGGCGTACCAGTATGTCAACGGGTCTAGGTGTGACAAAACGTTGCGATGTACCCATACGTCGACGGGATGCCTCGGGTTAATCTAACATAAAAAAGGCTGCAGAGATACAATAGATGCATTTTGTTATAAATACATCATACCACTAATATTTTACTTAATCATTAATTATAATGATATGGAGGATGAGATGGAAGGATGGGGTGGAGAGGCATATGAGAGAGGGGGTGTGTGAGTTGGAAGCGGGGCAGTGAAATGACGGGGGACAGGGCAACGTGGAGGCGATTTGTCTGTGGCCACTCTCAACAGGATTGAGGCATCTGGCAATAGATAGATAGATTAATTATAATATAATTAATATAATAATGTATTTCTGACCACAGGTAGGCAGGACATTTTGGCATTTTGGAAGGGACTTCATCATCACGAAGCTAGGGGTTATTCAACAGAACAGTAATTCGTCTGCCTGTCTGTTCGTCAAAATATGAAGTTTCCCACTCAATATCTTCTGGTTGGAAGTGTTGGTCACATACCTGCAACACGAGTTGTCTGTAATCTACCTATTTCATCTGTGTTTTTATACAACCGTTAAAATTTGTGAAAGTCTAATTTAGATAGTTTTGCTGTTTATTATTATTATTATTATTATTACTATTATTATTATTATTGTTGTTGTTGTTGAAATTATCATTATTAATGGTAATATATAATATTATGTTTTTTATTTATAATGAGAATATCTGGCAAAACGGTAAAATGTTTGTTGGTATGCCACCCCAAAAAAATATTCACATCTCTCCCGCACAATATCAGTATCATTAATAATAATACCGGTACTGAGAACAGCAATAATAATAATAGTGATAATATATTAATAATATTTTCTTTTCATCACAAATGAGAGAATGTCTGGCAAAACGATTAATTCTTAGTTGGTATGCCACACGAAAAAAATATTCACTTCTCTCCCGCACATTATCATTAATAATAATACTAATAAGAATAATAATGGTAATTATTTTTAATATTATTACATTTTCATCTAAAGTGAGAGAATGTCTGGGAAAACGATAAATATTTGTATGGTACCGGTATGCCACACGAAAAAAAAAATTTACTTCTCTCCAGCATATCATATTTTCTGTATCCACTGTTTTCATCGAACAAGTATATGGTACCATTATGTGCTCGGTATTACTATATCGTTTTGACGAGAAACACAATATAATTCATGGTACTTACCCTGCTGTGCTGAGAAATAACATAGCTTTCCCGTTTAATGGCGTTCAACCACTGTGCAGATTGTTTTTCACACTTTTGGAACCAAAATACATGGACTTTATATCCCGATTTGTAGTTACCCCTACACAGGGGTACACAACACTTAAGGGCATTGTTTCTTTAACACTGTGTTTGCTCTGTACAAGAACACTAGGTGATTTGTATGTAAAAAACTGCTTTGAATACGGGCAAGAACGTGACCCCACCAAAATTTTCTCTTATACTGAGGTCACGTTGTTCCGAGTCCGCTGGCCCACGGGAGATGACGCAGAGCTTTCTCACCCCCCCCCCCACTGAGCAGGCCTGTTTGAGAAGACCGTATCAAAGGCCCAGGCTGGAGGCCCAAAAAGTGTAAAAAAAAAAAAAATAGAAAGTAAAAAAAAATTTTTTTTTTTCATAACTCCTTTCAAACTCGTTTTACTGACATGAAACCAAACATAAAGGTGCATCTTTCAAATCTGCATCCTATAACATCCCTCATTACATCAGGGGAGATCACCCTCCAGTTAGCGGTAGGGAGGCCAAGATCAGATGAGTCGGGCCTAAGATTTCAAATGGACATAAAATTGTCAATTTTGATCCGATTCACTCAAAATTTTATATGTGACATCTTTGACTAGATATCCTGTTGTGTTTATATATCAGCACTAACATGCCTGACGGGAACGGGTTGGCTGTGCCTTGGCACCGCTTCTTGTTTTCATATTGTTTCCTTAGGAACTTTTACTTACGTAGCCTAATTATTTCTTAATTTAGTATCCTGCTTTCTGTTATATATATTTTACCTCCTTCCAGCCGAAGACCCCGCCTTTTTTTTTTTGTTCTGGCTTGTGATAGATATTTCTTTATTCGTCCTCAATATGATATTCGAGAACTGAGCGAGTCAATGGAGTCAGTTTGTAACTCTTTCAGTAGAGGAGACTATTTCTAAGGTGAATAAAGTGGAATGAAAGCAGAAAGATTATAATGCAAAAGGTGTGATGGTAATGAAGTATTTACCTGCTGTCATTGCCCTACCTGGTGGTGTAGTGGTCAGAAGGCCCCAGTGGAAGTGACGGCCGTGCATAAGTTAGTTACCCCACGAATGACTGGAAGTTTGTCTATCATGTAAAGCCACCCAGAGAAGTAGGCCGGTTAACTACCCTGAAATGTACCAGACTACGATAGCCTAGCCTAGGGCCCCTATGCGTACAAGGGGATAAAATGGAATTGCATGTTACCGTTATATTTACTTAATTATTTATTTATTTGGTGCATTCTACTGGTGTTCATGGTTGACCAAAGTTTGTGTTGCCAATGCACTTCGTCTGCCTCACTGACAATGTGTGTGTGTGTGTGTGTGTGTGTGTGTGTGTGTGTGGCTAGTGACTAATTTTATCATCGCCACCTTCTCTTCCCAAATAGAGGTGAGGTGAGATAGGATCTAGTCAGCAAGGGTGACCGAGTTATAGGGGGCTAAAGCAAATCAACACTATAGCCAATACAGTGGGATACACACACATTCACCTAGCATTCAAACACCTACAATCATTGCTCACCTCACGGAAATTATTATCTGCACGTATTTATTTTTTTATTTTTTTATTTTTATAAATGGGCTTCATATTTTCTATCATAGAAGGTCAATCCGTCGATAAGAGTCAAGAAACGGGGTTCTAAGTACTGTCATGTTCCCCTTTATTCATCCGTCATCAGACCAACTCGATTGCTTGTCAGGTCCCGGCCCTTCTCAAATTCAGTTTCTCATTTAATTTCACACTCATTTTCCCTGTCTGTCAACCTTCTTAATCATCTTGCACGCTTTCTCCGCTCCTCATATTCACTAACATCCTTTCCATTCCCCAGATACTTATTTTCTCCATAAGACAATACCATCTAAAAATTTTGTTCAGCCTTGTGTTAACATAGTTCATTACCCCACGTCTCTGTAGAATTACATCATTCACTGTCCTATCCACGCTTTGCACTTCACACACACACAAACACACACACACACACACACACACACACACACACACACACACACACACACACACACACACACACACACACACACACACACACACACACACACACACACACACACACACACACACACACATCTCGAAAACCCCATTTCCACTGCTCTTGCTCTTGAATTTTTGTTCTAATATCACACCAAAGTCTTACACCCATATGTTACTGTGGGTACTAAAAATTCTTCATATACTCCTCATGCCGTCTCCACATTCACACCTCTTCTTACAACAAATGCCCTTGTATCTCTAACCACTTTCTTCTGTTCTACTTTCCACTTAGTCTCCACATTTAATTGTTTCTCTGTTTCTTCACCCATGTACCAAGATTCCATCACTAATTCGTGTCTCTTCATTCACTACCAGATAACACTGATAGTCACTTTCCCTGTCAACAACAACGTTCATTGCACACTTCTCAACATATACTCTCCAGTTACGGCGTTAACAGATATCAATAGAACTCTTCGCCAGCCCCTGAATCACCTTGGATCCAAAATTAAGAACTATCGATTTGCGTTCTCATCCTCTAAGACGGTGTGATCAGGATGGATAGAACGGCCTCCTGGGAGTCATAGGAGCTTGGGTTCATATCCCTCCGAAGGGCTTGTCTGTCTTTTTAAGGATATTTTTAGTTCCCATTTATAGTTTATTTTTTCTGCATCTGGTGAAATATTTTCCTATACTTTATTCTCATCCAGATGTACTCTTTCTTCTACATGGATACTTTAAATTAACCCCTTGAATCCGAGGGTCATCATTTTGGTTTATTCTTTCTGTCACCAGAAAATCTTAGTATTATTTTTAAGAAATACCTCTTGTTTTGACGGGGATGTAAGAAGGCTGCATTCAACGCCTACAAATCAAGAAGTCTATCCTAACCACAAATGTTAGACAATTCCTGCGACTCTAAACCAAAAACAAAAAACATCAGATTAAAAAAATGAAAAAAAAAAAAAAGACGATCTCGGGCTGCGCTCTTACCCACAAAACTCGTCATCGTGTTGAAGTGGTTAGTTCATGACTTTCTTTGTTTACTTACATGAGAGAACATGGGAGGCTGAGAGTGTTAATACTGTAAAAATTAACCCTTTCATGGCCGGGACAAACGTAGTAGCCTATACAGTGTCACCTTGCGCCAGATACTTATTTTTAGCTAACAGTGAGTATGCCAGCCTGAGAGTGTTAATATTGTTAGCATGAACACTTCCTTGATAGAGATAACTTCTGTATTCTATTCCCGCTATCACGATTTTACTTCTCTGGCCGTGAGTCATAGGAGCCTGAGAGTGTTAATAGGTGTTAATAGGTTTGGTCCTTCAGGCGGCGTGATCAGGACTGGTGGAATCGCGGCCTGTGAGTCACAGGAGCCCGGGTTGACGTGTCACCTCGCAGTCTTTTTACTTTAATTTTTGTTTTCTTGTGTTTTTTTCCCATGTTCTGTTCTCGAGATGCTATTTTTTCATTGAATATTATCCTAAGTTCTATTATCA